>NC_053492.1:37188499-37488499 GCF_905171775.1 Rana temporaria | reverse complement strand
GGGGAGTGGTGCCCAGACCTCCAGTGATGAGGTCATTCAGGATGTTGCTGAACATTTGGGTAGGAGGTGTCTCTCTATCTCGAGGAGTCCTCCATCTCGGCTGCTCCATCCTGGACGTCAAGCCTCTGATCCTCTAGTCCCTCCGATCCTCTAGTCCCTCCAACCCACCCACTCCCTCAAGTCCCTCCCCCTATGCCAGGAAGACCAGGGGGGTTCTGGGCTTCCTGCCAGAGAACCTGACGAGTGTCCAGGACTCGCAGACCCGCCATATGGGTGAGATGGCCCAGGACATGAGGAGAGTGGCCAACAGCCTGGACTCCAGGGGCCACATCAATTGATGGTCTGCATGATGTGGCTGGCAACACAGCAGCTGTCATCACCTGCTTGGGGGAGCTGCAGGCCACAACGGCTACCCTCGTGGCAGAGGTGCGGACCCTGTCGGAGGCCGTCCAGCTGCCATTGAGGCGGAGGGGATACGTTCACGGCAGATGCAGGCAGAGACCAACATCATTCTTTTTTTTTTGTGTAGTGTAGTGTAGTGTAAGTGTATTTTGTGCGTGTGAGAGAGAGAGCCGGACTGCAGGAGTTGGGAGTAGGCAGGCCTCCCCCAGAGGCAATCTGCCACCTTTCTTCATGCCCCAGGTGGCAATGGCGGGTGTGTGAGGGGGTCCTCCCACATAGCCCGCCCTACCTGCTCCGCTTTGAATCCCTATAAGGGAGTGAGAGGATCTAGCCTGCTCAACCAGCCCCGTTAGTCCTTCGCCTCTCTTTTTTAGAGACCGTATATGTGCTCTGTGTTACAGGGGGGGGCTGTAGTGCCACATGGGTGCAATCAATGGCCCCCATGGTGCGTGGGAATCCTGCAATTCTGACAAAATCTGCCATTGCCTTATTCCGCAGGTGCTCCTGGGTGGGTCTGATGATGTGGTGGGACATGCATGTGAGGATTGCGGGGACAACCTGGTGCACGCATCTGCTCATGCTGGTTTGTGACATCCCAGCCATGACTCCACTTGTACGCTGAAAAGATCCATTGGCGAGGAAATGCAGTGTTGCCAGTACCTTGACCAGTGGCTGCACTGCATGTGAGCGGTGTGTCTGGGTGGTGATGTCATCATGCAGGGCTGTGGCTATTTCCTGGATGGCATCAGTGTTGAATCTGAAGATGCGATACACCTCCGAATCCCCCATGCCAAAGATGTTTATGCGCGTTCGGTATATCCTCTCCCGTGCCCTCCTCCTTCTACGCGACTGGGCACACACTAGTATAGCTATGACCATGCCTGCCCCTTGTTGTCCTGCAAATGTGGTTGCTCAGCTCGTCCGTAACGGTGCTGCTGAAGCTGCTCTCCAGCTGACCTGCACACGTCTGGTGCAAAGTTGCCCCTGCTTTATGAGGGGCAAGTTTAGGCCGGACGTACAGCTTACGCGCACCGCGCGTAGCCTGCGTCGGGCGGACGTAGGTTCGGGAATCGGCGCATCTCCCTCATTTGCATATTTGAATAGGAAATCAATGGGAGCGCAAGATGCTCCCAGCGTAAATTTGCGCCTACGCTACGCCGGCGTAGAAAAGTTATGCCGGTCGGAAGAAGCCTATTTTCATGCGTATCTGGTTCTGTGGGTACGGCGCATAGATACGACGGCGCATATTTACACTTACGGGGCGCATCTCGAGATACGGCGGCGTAACTTCTTTGAGAATCTGGGCCATAATATTTATAGTAATTAGCTCTCATCCATAATCTACTATAATAGTATTTGTTTTAATTTAAATATAATTTCATTTAATTCGATTTAGTTAAATTTAATTTAATCTACTACATTTTATTACACTCATTTTATTTCAATCCAAATTTACTGAAAACACAATTAAATAAGATGAAATAAATTAGACTAAAATAAAACAAAACGAAGAAAAACAAAATTGAAAAAGTATGACATTACATTATAAATCTGTTTGATTATGAAATGGCGTTAGGCAAATTTATTTAAAATTAAGAATTAAAAATTTATAATGAATTAAAGATCAAAATTTAATATTTAATTTATTCTATTCTATTCAATTTTCAGCACCCCAAAATTCAAATTTATGATGTTATATATATATATATATATATATATGTGTGTATGTAGCGCCCCTTACTTTCAGTATGGGCGCTACGCTAAAGTTAGTGGGCAATGGGAGAGTTACTTTGCTTCCATTCACAGTTTATTTAAATTGGGACTTCTGTCATTCCAGAAAAGTCCACTTGCAGTACCATCCCTGGCTGGCAGTTGGCGCTGGTGGGGGTTCTGGCAGAGCAAGTTTTCCTCAGCAGCCAATTAGAGGAGGCAAGGCATGCTGGGGAAGGGTATATCTGTGACGGGTGTCATGTGTTCTAAAATCTTCGCGGGGTCCCGTTCCAGGTGCGGAATCCACCTTCAGGGTGTGTGCATCAATGGACCCCGCCAGCGTGGCCCACCTGGCCAGAATTGCAGGCTACACAAACCCTCATCCGGAGGTACAAGGGGACCCCAGTGACTTACTGGGTTCCCGGTTCTATTGAGAGGATCCCAGGCTAGGTGCCGTTCGATTGGGGGGTCGGCTGAGGAGAACCCGGAGGCAGGTTGTCCAACAGTGCTTGAACGAACCAATCTGGGATCTGGTGACCGGAATGCTGACAGGTATGCTTTGCTGTCATCCGGTGACCTATCTTAAAAATCTACTGGGAGGATCCGCTCTGCTCATCCATTAGCTCCTTTAAAGTAATTGGCCTGTGGCAGAGGCCCTAGAGCCAGGTCTGTGAGAGAGACCTGTTCCTCCCAGAAAATCCTAAGTGACACTTCGGTTGCCAGGCTTGTGAGAGGGGTCTGTCCGGGGGCACTTTACCCACTCCAACTAAGAGTGGCGACGAGTAATAATTTGGTACTTTATTGAGCAAGGACTGCTCAATTAATATCCAGGCCTGATACCGCAAAGTTCTCCCTTTCTCTTCATCAGCCTTTCTTTTCCTGATTGATGTTGGCCGGTTTGGCCTGGAAATAAAGCATTGGAAAATCCTTTATTCACTGTCTGGACATTCGCTCACTCTTTTGGCTCACTGCTATCACCCCTAGGCACACTGCAGGGTAACTTAATACGCCGATCCCAAAACAATCAGCGGCTCATTCGGGGGTAGCGCTACACGTGGGGACTCGTCCGGGATTCGGCTGTTACCCTTGGCAACCAGAAAAAGTGAGCGGTCATTTACTAAAGAGTGGAGAGTGTCCGGTGTTGTGTACATAAACTGTCCAGCAGCAAGGGAGTTAACCTTGCATCGCTAAGCTTGGGCGTACGTGCGGCCTAGCACGTGCCTACAACGTGCCCGGACAAGTTCTTCCAAGTGGGAGGAGCCACCCTCCCCTGCGTGAGACGTGCAGTGTGATTTCGCGCCAAACGAGGAACAGGAACGCCCACTGGCGCGCCAAATCGCCAGAACTACCATTTTCCTTGTGAAGTGCAGACCGAGTAAAGGATGTCAGCCGGAAAGGAAAATTTCGCTGCCCATACTGGGCTGAGGCGCCCTACAACCGTGCCGGGCATGTCCCCTGGAACTGTCTCGTGCAAGGTGTCTGTGACGGACACGGGCGTACGATTGTCCACCAGAGGACAGTTCGCACTGCTGTCCTTTGACGGGACAGAAATGCTGGGCCTGGCCTGCCCTCGGTGCCAGGAGCTGGCTATTCGCCTTCTGCCTTTCTCCCGATGTCGTGGATGCCGAGCACTCCTATTTGACGTTGCCCCGTCTGTTGGTCCCCCGAGAGACTACCGGGTGGATCGTTGCTCAGGAGAAGTCGCCGCGGAGGTGGAGGTCCCATGGCCGGAAGTTCTCCCCTCCGAGGAGAGCGCAGAGCTGGAAGCCCCCGGATGATGAACGCACAGCTGTCCCGTCCACTAAGGTTTCGCTACCAGCTACCTTGATCTCCTACCCCCAGAGGGTAAGCCCGTTGGACAGGATGAAGGAGCTGAGAGAATGCGTGGCCCGAGCGGCATACATACAGGCCGAGACCACCCACGAGGCCGTCACGGTTGGTGCGGCCTCCGTTCAGTGTGCACCCACCGGAGGAAGACCCCCTCGATCTATCGACTGGAATGCTTTGAGGAGGTCCCACCGGCCTGACCCGGCCACTGCCTCAACTGGTGTGCTCACTTATCTCCCTGCTGGAGCGGAAGATTCTTCTGACCCAGAATTTTGGTCCAGCGGATCGCGAACAGATGGTGATGACCTGCCTGGCCACCTCCTCGAGCTGCGGTTCCCCGAGCAGCAGGGTTTCGGGGGATTTTTGGGCCTCTACTAGGAAGAGGAGGAAGAAGCGTCCTGCCCGGCGGGGTGCGCCTTGTGAGTCTGGCCCGTGTCTATCTTGAGGAGCTGGTGAGTCCGTTGTGTGATTTTTGTTGGCTCACTGCTCCTCCAACCTGGGACATGCCGTCCTGTGCGGAGTACCCCATGTTCCCGGGCCCTGTTTGTGTGATCGGGTGAGTTTTGCCTGGTTTGGGCGCTCACCCAAAAAGGGAAGTTACGGACAAGTATGCCCCACTCCGTTTGAATTTTGCTTTCCCGGTTTTCCCTTTCCCCCCTGCTCCTCCAGACCCACATAGACATTCATGTGAAGGACTCTTGGGAGGGGTTTGGGTTCAGTCAGTTAGAGTGGGGACCTTTGCCAACCTATTTTATTGCAGCAAGGAAAAATAACTATTTTTCCATCTTCTTTTTGTGTGCCACTTCCCTTTTGCTGCTACTTCTGCACCTTTGAGTTTGGACTGCCGCAGTACCAGCGCACTGACCGCTAGGGGCAATGTTCTGCACCGTTATTTTGCAGAAAGTAAAAGAAATGTTAAGTTTTATTGCTTAAAATTTTCTTGCATATGGAAAGAGTATTTTTCTTACAGCACTTACACCTTAGGACTCCTTGGGAGGGAAGGAGGTTTTGTGCTCGGGCTCGAGTACACAGCCTCAATCCTGACCCTGGAGGTTGTAAATACATATATACTGTAATACATTGTGTGAACTCTGTCCTTTCTTCTTATCTTTCTTTTCTGTCTGGTTAACAGGTATTAGGCCAGCATTCATGCTTGAATGCTTTAGGACACTGGGGACAGTGTCGATTCAAGTGGGGGGAGTATGTAGCGCCCCCTTACTTTCAGTATGGGCGCTACGCTAAAGTTAGTGGGGAATGGGAGAGTTACTTTGCTCCCATTCACAGTTTATTTAAATTGGGACTTCTGTCATTCCAGAAAAGTCCACTGGGTCAATCTGTACTCCAGGGATGCAGTACCATCCCTGGCTGGCAGTTGGCGCTGGTGGGGGTTCTGGCAGAGCAAGTTTTCCTCAGCAGCCAATTAGAGGAGTTTTTTCCTCGCAAGGCATGCTGGGGAAGGGTATATCTGTGATGGGTGTGATGTGTTCTTAAATCTTCGCGGGGTTCTGTTCCAGGTGCGGCATCCACCTTCATGGTGCGTGCATCCGTGGACCCCGCCAGTGTGGCCCACCTGGCCAGAATTGCAGGCTACACAAACCCTCATCCGGAGGTACAAGGGAACCCCAGTGACTTACTGGGTTCCCGGTTCTATTGAGAGGATCCCAGGCTGGGTGCTGTTCGATTGGGGGGTCGGCTGAGGAGAACCCGGAGGCAGGTTGTCCAACAGTGCTTGAACGTGCTTGAACGAACCAATCTGGGATCTGGTGACCAGAATGCTGACAGGTATGCTTTGCTGTCATCCGGTGACCTATCTTAAAAATCTACTGGGAGGATCCGCTCTGCTCATCCATTAGCTCCTTTAAAGTAATTGTCCTGTGGCAGAGGCCCTAGAGCCAGGTCTGTGAGAGAGACCTGTTCCTCCCAGAAAATCCTAAGTGACACTTCGGTTGCCAGGCTTGTGAGAGGGGTCTGTCCGGGGGCACTTTACCCACTCCAACTAAGAGTGGCGACGAGTAATAATTTGGTACTTTATTGAGCAAGGACTGCTCAATTAATATCCAGGCCTGATACCGCAAGGTTCTCCCTTTCTCTTCATCAGCCTTTCTTTTCCTGATTGATGTTGGCCGGTTTGGCCTGGAAATAAAGCATTGGAAAATCCTTTATTCGCTGTCTGGACATTCGCTCACTGTTTTGGCTCACTGCTATCACCCCTAGGCACACTGCAGGGTAACTTAATACGCCGATCTCAAAACAATCAGCGGCTCCTTCGGGGTAGCGCTACATGTATATATATATATATATATATATATAACATATATAGAATAGAATATGACATATAATATAATATACAGTAGGTGATATTTTTAGATCAGGGTACCTATCTCCAGGGGCGTACCTAGAGCATTTGGCACCCGGGGCGGATCAAATATCTGGCACCCCCCACGTTAAAATGTAAAAACACCCCACTGTGCCCCCTGCATACCTCTGCATCCTTCAATATCTTTTTGTTACTACTGTGTACCCCTCTCCACAACTGCACCTCTGGACCACTTTACATTGCACAGCACCCCGCACCTCTGGACCACTTTACATTGCACAGCACCCTGCATCACTGGACCCCTTTACATTACACAGCACCCCGCACCTCTGGACCTCTTTATATTACACAGCCCCCAGCATCACTGGACCCCTTTAAAATTACACAGTACCCTGCATCACTGGACCCCTTTCAAATACACAGCACCCTGCATCACTGGACCCCTTTACATCTCACAGCCCCCTTCACCTCTGGACCCTTTTACATTACACAACACCCTGCACCTCTTTACATTACACAGACCCTGCACCACTGGACCCCTTTACATCACATAGCCCCCTGCACCTCTGGACCCCTTTACATTACACAGCACCCTGCACCTCTGGACCCCTTTACATTACACAGCACCCTGCATCACTGGACCCCTTTACATTACACAGCACCCTGCATCACTGGACCCCTTTACATCTCATAGCACCCTGCATCTCTGGACCCTTTTACATTGCACAGCACCCTGCATCACTGCACCCCTTTTACATTACACAGCCGCCTGCACCTCTGCACCCCTTTACATCACATAGCCCCCTGCACCTCTGGACCCTTTTACACTACACAGCCCTCTGCACCCATTTACATTACACAGCACCCTGCATCACTGCACCCCTTTTACATTACACAGCCATCTGCACCTCTGGACCCCTGCATGTTACACAGACCCCCCTTCAGTGCAGACCCCCCTCAGTGCAGACACCCCCCCTCAGTGCAACCCCCTCTCAGTGCAACCCTCCCTCAGTGCAAACCCCCTTGGTGCAACCCCCAGTGCAAACACCCCCAGTGCAAACACCCCCCCCCCCTTAGTACAAACCCCCCCCTCAGTGCAAACCCCCCTTAGTGAAAACCCCCTCAGTGCAAACACCCCCTTAGTATATCTGTGATGGGTGTGATGTGTTCTTAAATCTTCGCGGGGTTCTGTTCCAGGTGCGGCATCCACCTTCATGGTGCGTGCATCCGTGGACCCCGCCAGTGTGGCCCACCTGGCCAGAATTGCAGGCTACACAAACCCTCATCCGGAGGTACAAGGGAACCCCAGTGACTTACTGGGTTCCCGGTTCTATTGAGAGGATCCCAGGCTGGGTGCTGTTCGATTGGGGGGTCGGCTGAGGAGAACCCGGAGGCAGGTTGTCCAACAGTGCTTGAACGTGCTTGAACGAACCAATCTGGGATCTGGTGACCAGAATGCTGACAGGTATGCTTTGCTGTCATCCGGTGACCTATCTTAAAAATCTACTGGGAGGATCCGCTCTGCTCATCCATTAGCTCCTTTAAAGTAATTGTCCTGTGGCAGAGGCCCTAGAGCCAGGTCTGTGAGAGAGACCTGTTCCTCCCAGAAAATCCTAAGTGACACTTCGGTTGCCAGGCTTGTGAGAGGGGTCTGTCCGGGGGCACTTTACCCACTCCAACTAAGAGTGGCGACGAGTAATAATTTGGTACTTTATTGAGCAAGGACTGCTCAATTAATATCCAGGCCTGATACCGCAAGGTTCTCCCTTTCTCTTCATCAGCCTTTCTTTTCCTGATTGATGTTGGCCGGTTTGGCCTGGAAATAAAGCATTGGAAAATCCTTTATTCGCTGTCTGGACATTCGCTCACTGTTTTGGCTCACTGCTATCACCCCTAGGCACACTGCAGGGTAACTTAATACGCCGATCTCAAAACAATCAGCGGCTCCTTCGGGGTAGCGCTACATGTATATATATATATATATATATATATAACATATATAGAATAGAATATGACATATAATATAATATACAGTAGGTGATATTTTTAGATCAGGGTACCTATCTCCAGGGGCGTACCTAGAGCATTTGGCACCCGGGGCGGATCAAATATCTGGCACCCCCCACGTTAAAATGTAAAAACACCCCACTGTGCCCCCTGCATACCTCTGCATCCTTCAATATCTTTTTGTTACTACTGTGTACCCCTCTCCACAACTGCACCTCTGGACCACTTTACATTGCACAGCACCCCGCACCTCTGGACCACTTTACATTGCACAGCACCCTGCATCACTGGACCCCTTTACATTACACAGCACCCCGCACCTCTGGACCTCTTTATATTACACAGCCCCCTGCATCACTGGACCCCTTTAAAATTACACAGTACCCTGCATCACTGGACCCCTTTCAAATACACAGCACCCTGCATCACTGGACCCCTTTACATCTCACAGCCCCCTTCACCTCTGGACCCTTTTACATTACACAACACCCTGCACCTCTTTACATTACACAGACCCTGCACCACTGGACCCCTTTACATCACATAGCCCCCTGCACCTCTGGACCCCTTTACATTACACAGCACCCTGCACCTCTGGACCCCTTTACATTACACAGCACCCTGCATCACTGGACCCCTTTACATTACACAGCACCCTGCATCACTGGACCCCTTTACATCTCATAGCACCCTGCATCTCTGGACCCTTTTACATTGCACAGCACCCTGCATCACTGCACCCCTTTTACATTACACAGCCGCCTGCACCTCTGCACCCCTTTACATCACATAGCCCCCTGCACCTCTGGACCCTTTTACACTACACAGCCCTCTGCACCCATTTACATTACACAGCACCCTGCATCACTGCACCCCTTTTACATTACACAGCCATCTGCACCTCTGGACCCCTGCATGTTACACAGACCCCCCTTCAGTGCAGACCCCCCTCAGTGCAGACACCCCCCCTCAGTGCAACCCCCTCTCAGTGCAACCCTCCCTCAGTGCAAACCCCCTTGGTGCAACCCCCAGTGCAAACACCCCCAGTGCAAACACCCCCCCCCCCTTAGTACAAACCCCCCCCTCAGTGCAAACCCCCCTTAGTGAAAACCCCCTCAGTGCAAACACCCCCTTAGTACATCCCCCCACCCCTTCAGTGAAATCCCCCCAGGTGCAAACACCCCCCCCCCTCCCCATTCAGTACCTCAGATCATCGCAGGCAGCACCACGGCACATGGACAGAGGGTCCCCTTGGCCCCTCTCCCTCTGTACACCTAAACAGAGAGGAGGGGGCTGTGCCTGTGTGCCGACTGCCGACCACCGCTAACAGCCCGTGGCTGTGAGAGGAGGGGATGGATGGTGCTGCGGTGTCACCCCGCAACCCCCCTCCTCTTGTACCGTGGCGCTCGGCGCTCCGATTCCGCGGCGCTCATCGCTGCAGTCGCGGGGGGAGCCGCCCCCCCCCCCCCCCCCCCTCCCCACATGTCGGCAAAAAAAAAATTTTTGGATGGTGTCACCCCTCTAGCGGGTGTCACCCGGGGCGGACCGCACCCCCCGCACCCCCCTAGGAATGCCTCTGCCTATCTCTAGCTCCTCATTGAGCCCCTCAGGTGTCATGTAATTTAAAGTAAATATCCAGAAGGACTACCGTTTACATAAACGGGTAAACCTTTCACCTTCTGGAATTGACATAGGTATAGACTCTATGCCAAACAGCTTCAAGCCTTTTTTTCTACCCCCGTGTGAATGTTTAAAATGGTGTGGAACACTATTCCTCTCTATTTGTTTCTCTATAAATCTCTGGTGTTCGCCAAAGCATGTACGCATGGCTTGTACCGTCCTACCCACATAGCGATAACCACATGGCTAACTCAACCTGTATATAACAAATTGGGTGCTACAGACCATGGCTTGTATGCATGCTCACCACGCAAGACTCCATTGCTGATGAAAAAGCCAAATCCAATAGAAAATCTATGGAAAGAACTAAAAATCAGAGGTCGGGATTCAGAGAGATTGTCGTATCTTTAGTGCGGCGTAGCGCATCTGATATGCGCTACGCCGACGTAACCTAGAGTGGCTCGTACTGTATTCAGAAAGGACTTGCTCCCTTTCTTACGCCGCCGTAACGTAAATGGGCCGGCGTAAGCCAGTGTAATTCAAATTAGCAAGGCAGTGGGCGTGTTGTATTATAATGAAGCGTGACCCCATGTAAATGCATGGCTGATCGAACTGCTTTATGAGGGGTAAACTTACGCCGGACGTACGCCTTACGTAAACGGCGTAGCTTAATGCGACGGGCGCAAGTACGTTCGTGAATCGGCATATCTAGGTCATTTGCATATTCAATGCGTAAATCTACGGAAGCGCCCCTTGCGGCCAGCGTAAATATGCAGCCAAGATACAACGGTATAAGGAGACTTACGTCGGTCGTATCTTGCAAAATTCAGGCGTATCTCAGTTCCTAAATACGCGCATAGATACGACGGTGCAGATTTGGACTTACGACGGCGTATCTGGAGATACGCCGTCGTAAGTCCTTTCTGAATCCTGGCCAGAGTTCATAGAAGAGGCCCACGGAACCTTCAAGATCTGAAGATTTGTGTGGAAGAATGGGCCAAAATCACACTTGAGCAATGCATGCGACTAGTTTCTCCATACAGTCTAGGTTAGGAAGTTGAAGATAAATGTGATTTGCCAGTCACTTCAGTCCTTTTCTCAGATGCTTTATTCAACAACTTAGTAGTAAAGGATAGAGGGTTAGGGGAAGTTCAGATACCTTAATTTTGCAGATCACTGAGGAACTTTAGGATCCAACAGACAATTGCCACTTTCTGTCAGCGGATCTTGCTCACCCGGATAGGCCTCTCTCACTGACCTAGAAGCCAGTGTGATGCACGGACAAAAGGCTCTGCCACAGACTTGAGTGATAAATAGAAACTCCTGGGTAATCCTCTGCCACAGGATTGTTTAGCCAGCAGTCAGTTACGTAAATCAGCTGCACAGTATTAGACCCCCTAGGCCAGGGGTGTCAAACTCAATTTCATCATGGGTCGCATCAGCATTATGATTGCCCTCAAAAAGGCCGGTTGTATCTGTAAGATTAGATTCTTCAGTGCATCCCCTCCCCTTAGAATTTAAGAGCCAACTCACCATCAGAAGTTGAGTCCCCCACTCTCCCTTACATCACAGTGCACCCCCCTTTCCTCATGCTGCTGCTGGGAAGAAGCTGGATGCATTGCATTAAAAGCAGAAAGTAAGGGTCTGGAGGAGGACCAGAGGAGGGCTGGAGCTCTCCTGCAGCTGCAGGAGAGGTGCGAGGGCCACATGAAATGCCCTGGAGGGCCAAATTCGGCCCGCGGGCCTTGTATTTGACACCTGTGCCCTAGGCCATCCGGCAATACTGTGAGGTAGGTTAACATGAGTGCATCCTTCAAGCAAGTCACCAGGCCTTGCCCGAGATACCAGTCTTTAGCTTGGTCCTCTCCAGCAAGGTCCTCCCCTGGAATGTTCTCCGCTTGAGTGGCTTCTTCCCGCAGGACAGACAGCACAGGACCACCTTCCGTTAAAGGGTCACTAAAGGATTTTTTTTTCCAGCTAAATAGCTTCCTTTACCTTACTGCAGTCCTGGTTTCATGTCCTCGTTGTTCGTTTTTGCTCTGATGTTGCTGTAATTCTTCTCTGTTCTGGACACTTCCTGGTTGTCTGTTTCCTGATGACCACAGTACTGGGAGATTCTGGTTTTGTTTTCTCAACCATCACTGCTCTATGGCTCTGTCTAGCACAGAGGCAGGATAACATGCAAAAACGAAACTAGATGCAAAAACTAAACTAGAGGCACATTATATGATTGATTTTTATCAATTTTTAATCAATTTTAAAAGGAATCAGTTAACTATTATATCTCTATACCCTGTAAACAGTAATTTCAGCAAAAAAAAAAAAATCCTTTACAACTCCTTTAACCACTTAACGACCCCTTCACGCCGATATACGTCGGCAGAATGGCACGGCTGGGCACATCAACGTATAGGTACGTTGTCCTTTAAGCCCAGCCGTGGGGTCTTGGGCGCGCTTCTTTTACCCAGTCCGAAGCTCCGTGACCACGGGACTCGCGGACCCGATCGCCGCTGGAGTCCCACGATCGGTCCCCGGAGCTGAAGAATGGGGAGAGCCGTGTGTAAACACGGCTTCCCCGTTCTTCACTGTGGCGGGGTCATCGATCGTGTGATCCCTTTGATAGGGGGACACAATCGATGACATCACACCTACAGCCACACCCCCCTGCAGTTGTAAACACACTTGAGGTCACACATAACCCCATCAGCGCCCCTTGTGGTTAACTCCCAAACTGCAATTGTCATTTTCACAATAAACAATGGCCCAGATTCAAGTAGCAATTGCGCCTGTGTAACCATAGGTTACGCAGCACAATTGCTGACTTGCTCCGGCGTAGCGAATGCTCCTGATTCAGGAACATCGCTACGCCGACTGCAGCCTAAGATATGACAGGCATAAGCCTCCTTATGCCTTCATATCTTAGGCTGCATTCTTGCGTTGGCCGCTAGGGGGCGCTCCCATTGTGATCAGCGTATAGTATGCAAATTGCATACTAACACCGATTCACAAAGTTGCGCGGGCCCTGCGTACGCAAGTTACGGAGTTTCCGTACGGCGTCTTTAGCGTAAGGATGCCCCTTCTAATAGTAGGGGCAGCCAATGCTAAAGTATACCGCCGTTCCCACGTCGCGACGTTCAAATCTTACGTCGTTTGCGTAAGTGGATCGTGAATGGCGCTGGACGCCATTCACGTTCACTTTGAAGCAAATGACGTCCTTGCGACGTCATTTGCCGCAATGCACGTCGGGAAAGTTTCCCGACGGAGCATGCGCTCTACGCTCGGCGTGGGAGCGCGCCTAATTTAAATGGTTCCCGCCCCCGGCGTAATCATTTACATTGCGCGCGCTTACGCCGGGCAATTTTGCCGGCGCGTCCTCGCAATTTACGGAGCTACTGCTCCGTGAATCGAGGGCAGCGCAAAATATTTGCGGGGGCGCAGGGCAAAATCGTTGCCCTGTGCCTCCGCAAATAAAGCGCAAATGTACCTGAATCTGGGCCAATGCATTTTAAATGCATTTTTTGCTGTGAAAATGACAATGGTCCCAAAAATGTGTCAAAATTGTCCGGTGTATCCGCCATAATGTCGCAGTCACGAAAAAAATCGCTGATCGCCGCCATTAGTAGTAAAAAAATTTTTTTATAAAAATGCAATAAAACTATCCCCTATTTTGTAAACGCTATAAATTTTGCGCAAACCAACCGATAAACGCTCATTGCGATTTTACCAAAAATAGGTAGAAGAATACGTATCGGCCTAAACTGAGGAAAAAAAATGTTTTATATATTTTGGGGGGATATTTATTATAGCAAAAAGTAAAAAATATTGCATTTTTTTCAAAATTGTCGTTCTATTTTTGTTTATAGCACAAAAAAATAAAAACCGCAGAGGTGATCAAATACCACCAAAAGAAAACTCTATTTGTGGGGGGTAAAGGACGCCAATTTTTGTTTGGGAGCCACGTCGCACGACCGTGCAATTGTCAGTTAAAGATCAGTGCTATAAAAATGCATTGATTACTGTGAAAATGACACTGGAAGTGAAGGGGTTAACCACTAGGTGGCACTGTAGGGGTTAAGTGTGTCCTGGGGAGTGCTTCTAACTGGGGGGGGATGGGCTGTGTATGACACAACAGTGATCACCGCTTCTGATTACAGGAAGCTGTGATCACTGTCCCGTCACCAGGAAGACTGGGGAAATGCTTGTTTACAATAGCATCCCCCCGTTCTTCCTCACTGTGAGACGATCGCGGGTATCCCCACAGATATCGAGTCTGCAGGACCCGCGGTCTGGCTTACGCAGTTCGCTTCTTAAAGAGGACGTATATATACGCCCTTCTGCCTGCCCATGCCCTGCTGTCGACATATATCGTCGTGCGAGCATGAAGAGGTAATCAAATGTGGAAAATTGTGTATTACCGGCACCAAGATACTATTATTAATATCCTTATTGAGTTGCAACCCTATGGGTTGGATATAAATTATGTATTGTAACGTGAATTGTGCTAACTTATATCATAATTATATATGAAATGGTGTAAATCAGTGGTCTCAAAGTACCGGCCCGCGGGCCATTTGCGGCCCGCGGACCAGTTATAAATGGCCCGCAGGCAGGGTGGAAGTGAGGGGAGCAAAAAAAAAAATTTTTTTTTTTTTTTTGAGCTGGCGCCATCTGGTGGTGAGCCATTGGTATTACAAGTTATTACCACCAGATGTGAGCTGGCGCCATCTGGTGGTGGCCGTTGGTATTACAAGTTAAGCATTACAAGTTAAACAGCAATTCTAATGTCATTTTACACTATTTTCACTGCCATATTCTTCCCTCTAATTAGAACCCCCAAACATTATATATATTTTTTATCCTAACACCCTAGAGAATAAAATAGCGATCGTTGCAATACTTTCTGTTACGCCGTATTTGCGCAGCGGTCTTACAAGCGCACTTTTTTGGGGAAAAAATTACACTTTTTTTAATTAAAAAATAAGACAACAGTAAAGTTATCCCCATTTTTTTTAATATTATGAAAGATAATGTTACGCCAAGTAAATTAATACCCAACATGTCACGCTTCAAAATTGTGTCCGCTTGTGGAATGCCGACAAACTTTTTTACCCTTTAAAATCTTCATAGGCGACGTTTAAAAAAATCTACAGGTTGCATGTTTTAAGTTACAGAGGAGCTAGAATTATTGCTCTCACTCTACCAATCGCGGCGATACCTCACGTGTGGTTTGAACACCGTTTACATATGCGGGCGCTGCTCACGTATGTGTTTGCTTCTGCGCACAAGCTCGTCGGGACGGGGTGCGTTTTCTGGCTCCTAACTTTTTTAGCTGGCTCCTAGATTCCAAGCAAATTTGTCAAACCCTGACTTACACCAGTGCTGGTGGTAATAATGCGCTCGCTGACACCAGTGCTGGTGGTAATAATGCGCTCGCTGACACCAGTGCTGGGGGTTAATAATGTGTTCGCTGACACCAGTACTGTTGTTTTTGAAGTTTGAAAGTTTGCATGCGGCCCCCCATGGCATATGAAAACTTGTCTTGTGGCCCTCAGGTAATTTGAGTTTGAGACCCCTGGTGTAAATTAATCCGCGCAATGGAAGCAAATATTGCCAGTGATTAATTAGTAATGAATATATAGGGTTTTGACACCCTTAGGCCCCATACACACGACCAAACATGTCTGCTGAAACTGGTCCGCGGACCAGTTTCAGCAGACATGTTCGGTTGTGTGTTGGCCCGAGCGTGCAGGATTCCAGCAAACATTTGCCCGCCGGGCCTTTTCCCAGCGGGCAAATATTCCTGGACTTGTTTTAAAACAGTCCGCTGGAATCCTGCCCGCTCGGACATGTTCGGTCGTCTGTACAGACCTACCGTACATGTCCGAGCGCCCGCCATCCCTCGCATGCGTCGAATGACTTTGACGCATGCGTGGAAGCATTTAACTGGCAGGCCCGCCCACGTCGCCGCGTCATCGACGCGGCGACACCACAGACACGCCCCGCGTATTGTTTACGCGCGGATTTCTGTACGATGGTTAGTACAGCCATCGTACAGAAAGCCCCGGGCAGACATGTACGGTGAAAACGGTCCGGCGGACCGGTTTCATCGTACATGTTTGCCCGTGTGTACACGGCCTTAGAAAAATTTAAAGCAGCTGCCTCTACGTAATTTATTTCACCTAGGTGAAATAATGAATTGAATGGAGTGTGGAAGTAGGGGTGGCGCTAGCTTAAATGATACATAAATATAATAAAAATAAAAAAGTGCAAAACTGATAATATTGATGATATAAAGTGCACTTGTGCTTGATATGTGCAAAAAACAAATAAATAAATGAATAATAAATATTAGAATAAATTAATAGGATTACATATACACTACAACCCTAGTCGTGCCCTCCGGTCAACTAACCAAAACCTCCTCCACATCCACAAGACCCGCTACAAATCTAAAGGAGAACGAACATTTGCAAGGACCACGGCTATGGAACGCTCTACCCACGGACATCCACGTGGAACAAAACCATCGGGCCTTCAGTGTTGAATTGCCGGTTTTGCCTGTGTAAAAGGGTGGATTGAAACACAGGCAAAACCAGCCCTTCAACACAGCCACTAGCCGCCCTCCGGCTGGGTTCACACTACTACACTACTTTCATCCTACTTTGCTCTGTGTTCAATGTTTCCCTATGAGAGCGTCTTGTAGCGTCCTACACAAGTCGGTCCGACTTTGAAAATGCTCCCTGTACTACTTTTGGTCCTACATTGATCCTACTTCAGGCCCATTGAATATCATTGAAGTCGGACCAAAGTAGTATCCTGTTCATGAAAGTAGGATGGATGTAGGACCAATGTAGGATAAATGTAGGACCGACGTAGCAGAGCAAAGTAGGATGAAAGTAGTGTAGTAGTGTGAACCCAGCCTCCAGCAGCGATGCACAATCTGAGGACTACGGCCTCCCCAGCTGTTTGTACAGGTTTAAATTGTGACTTTGAAATGGTATCTCCCATCAAGAGATACCTCCTATGATGTGCCCATGCGCCATGGTTACGTAAGCCCAGCTGATCGGCAAATCAGTTGTTGTGCTATGACGTACGGCGCATGCGCAGTTTGGCCGGACATTATTGGATGGGGGGCACTTCTCAACAGAACACCGGCCCAGCTAACAGCTGTCTTCATAGGAGAGAAGAAAAGGCCCCGTTGGTCGCACTTCTGAAATCATCTTTATTGTACAAATATTTCAAAAATGTTAAATGTAACATAATCACAGCAGAGGGAAAAGAAAGAAGATAACACTTTTCATGCTTGTCTAGCACTTATTCATAGCATTATAAGATATAAATAAACGTGAGACAAGCATGAAAAGCGTACGCTTCG
Organism: Rana temporaria; assembly: GCF_905171775.1. Taxonomy (NCBI): domain Eukaryota; kingdom Metazoa; phylum Chordata; class Amphibia; order Anura; family Ranidae; genus Rana; species Rana temporaria. The sequence goes on along the minus strand of NC_053492.1, from coordinate 37,471,241 downwards.
TTCTTTTCCCTCTGCTGTGATCATGTCATATTTGTCATTTTATTGAAGGATTGTACAATAACGGTGATTTCGGAAGTGCGACCCACTGGACCTTTTCTTCTCTCCTATGATGATGTTCATATTTAATGTAATATTAAGTGATAACATCCAGGAGGGCAGATCAGTGACACGTTGTATGAGAGAAGGTTGGAGGATGTTTTCAGTGATCATACAGGAGGGGATATAGAATATTACATTCACAGTTCTGATTTAGGTTATAGAATTAGCTCTATCAGAGAAGGAGAGAGAGAGACAGAGGGCAAGAAAGAGAAGGGGAGAGAGAGATAGAGAGTAACTAACTGTTTACCTGGCACTGCAGAGAGACTACAAACTGTCCCTGTACCTGGAGATGCTATAAGACCTCAAAGACAGACAGACCCTGAGCGTGTACAGACTGAGAAGAATGTGAAAATTATTTTCACAAACTTACCCCTATTCGCCTTTATATTACCTATTACCCATACAAACTCAACTGCTTTAATCATGCTAAAATGTATTTGGTCCTAACAATAAAGCTTATTTGAATTTAATTGAGAGAGAGGGAGAGAGATAGAGAGGGGGAGAGGTTGGAGACAGGGGGAGTGGAAGAGAGGGGGAGAGGGGAGACAAGGAGAGTGTGTGTGAGAGAGAGGGGGGAGAGGAGAGAGGGATGGAGAAAGAGACAGAGGAAAGGAAAGAGAGGGGAAGAAAGAGAGAGAGAGAGAGCGAGAAAGAGAGAAACATAGGTAAAGAGAGAGGGGAGAGAGAGACAGAGAGAGGGAAAGCAGGAGAGAGGGGGGGGAGAAAGAGAAGAGAGAGGCAAATGGGAGAGAAAGAGGGGAGAGAGGCAAATGGGAAAGAAAGAGAGAGGGAGAGATGGGGAGAAAGAGAGGGAGGAGAAAGATAAAGGGAGAGAGAGAGAGAGAGACAGACAGAGGGAAAGAAAGATAGAGGGAGACAGATGGAGAAAGAGACAGAGAAAAGAGAGGGAGAGAGAGAGAGACAATAGAAAGAGAAAGAGAGGAAGGGAAATGGGGAAAGACAGAGAAAAAGAGGGATGGAAAGAAGAGAGGAGAAAAGAGATGGAAAGAAATAGAGAGGGGAGAGAGAGAGAAAGAAAGAGAGAGGGGAAAAGAGACAGGGAGAGGAAGACATGAAGAGGGAAAGGAAGAGAGAGAGAGATGGGGAGAGAGGGGGAGAACGATAAAGGGAGGGAGAGAGATAAAGGGAGAGAGACAGAGAAAGGGAGAAGGAGAGAAAGAAAGAGAGAGGAAGCGAGATGGGGAGAGAGAGAGAAAGAGAGGAGACAGAGGGAAAGAAAGAGAGAGGGAGAAAAAAGGAGAGAAAGAAGGAAAAGGAGAGAGAGAGACAGAGGGAAAGAAGTAAAGGGAGGAGAGAGAAAGAGGAAGGGAGAGAGGGAAAGACAGAGAAAACGAGAGAGAAAGAAGAGATGGAAAGAAAGGGAGAAGGAAACACAGAGAAAAAGAGGGAGTAAGGCGGATGGAGAGAGGGGACGAGAGAGGGAACACAAGAGGAAAGGGGAGAGAGAGAGGAAGGGAGAGAAACAGAGGGAAAGAAAGAGAGAGGGCGAGAGAGAGTGAGAAAGACTGAGAGACAGCAGCAAAGAAAGCGAGAGAGAGAGAGGACGAGAGAGAGACAAGGGGAAAGCGAGAGGGAGGGAGAGAGAGAGTCATAGAGAAAGATAGAGGGAGAGAGACAGAGAAAAGGAGAGAAGGAGAGAAAGAGGATGGGAGGGGGAGGCAGAGAGAGAGACAATAGTATGTATAATGTATTTAGAGTGGAGTGGATGTAGGTGTGCAGAGTGTGAGATGTAGGTAATATGTATGCTGTAGATGGAGTGGAGTGGTGTGTGGAGGTGGGTTGAAAGGTGACTTACCTGTCAATGTGGAGGTTCTGTCTGTCTCTGGCTGTACACTGACATAGGAAGAAGAGATCCTCTTTTTATCAGTCTTCTTATCATTATTTCTGAACGTAAATACATTTATAGTTTTGCACTAAAAGAAAAAAAAAACTAAACTAAGCTGCTGTGCTTATTTCCAATTAGATAATAAAACTTGACATATATAAAGTGCACTGCGCTACAAAAACCCTGCTTAATAAAATACTGATAAAAATGTGTTTATATTCTATATACTTTTATATGCGTTTTGGTTCTCTCTTTGCAAGTTAGGAAATTCAAAATTTTGGAAATTTGAATTTCGGAATATCAAAATTTCAGAAATTCAAAAATTTGAAATGAGGAAATTCAAAATTTTGGAAATTCGAACATCGGAAATTTGAAAATTGGAAATTCGAGAAAATTCGAAAAATTTGCTAAGGTGGAAATTCAAAAATTCTGAAATTCAAAAATCAGAAGTTTGAAAATCCAACATTTGGAAATTTTACAAGTTAGGAAATTCGAAAATTCTAAATTTTTAAATTAAAAAAATAAAAAAATCGGAAAAATCGAAAAGGGTTAATTTGAAAATTTGAAATTGGAAAATTTGAAAAATCGAAATTCAAAAATTCAAAAATTTGAAGTGAGGAAATTCGTAGGGTTAGGGTGTTTGGCCCCGTACACACCATAGAATCCATCCTCTGAAAAATCCCAGCAGATGGGTTTCAGCGGATAGATCCTATGGTGTGTACACGCCAGCGGATCTGTTTCCGCGGATATTTCTCCCATGGGATGGATTCCAGCAGATCGAATATTTGCTGACATGCCAAGCATATCCATCTGCTGGAATCCATCCCAACGGATGGATCCGCTGGTCTGTATAGACTCACTGGATCCATCCGTCCGAAGGGATCCCCCGCATGCGTCGTAATGATTCGACGCATGCGTGGAATTCCTTATATGACAGCGTCGCGCACGTCGCCGCGTCATAATCGCGGCGACGGCGCGACACGTCATCGCCAGAGGATTTCAGCGCGGATTTCAATGCGATGGTGTGTACACTCCATCGCATGAAAATCCGCCGAAATCCTCGAGAGCGTATTCGCGGATAAATTCTCTCGTGTGTATGGGGCCTTAGGGTTAGATGGTTGGGGTTAGAGGGTTAGGGTTAGGGTTAAGAGGTTAGGATTAGGGTAGGGGTTTGGGTAGGGGTTAGGGTTAGCAGTTAGGGTTAGAGGGTATGGGTTAAGGGTTATGGTTTAGGGTTAAAGGGTTAGAGTTAGGGTGTTAGGGTTAGGGGGTTAGGGGTAGGGTTATGGTTTCCCCTTGAAGAACAAGGCTAGGACTCAGGAATTGGAATAGGGACCTCCCCCAGAGGTTAAAGGTCAGAATGCGGGTTTCCAGAGGTCATTGGTCACAAGGCATGGCTGATCAACCCCCACCAAAGTGTACCACCTACCCCAACTAAGTCGGGGAATGAAAAAGTTGGAATACCGAAATTTCGAAAATTAGTAAATTCAAAATTTCAGAAATTTGGAAATTCAAAATTCTATATTTTGGAAATTTGAAGATAAGGTATTGGAATTTCCTTTCAAATTTGTCTGTTTGTGAACAGAACGAATACGAATTCATCCGAAGTTACAAATTATCCAAAATATCAAATGCTGCATCTAAACGAATACGGGATATCATTTTGCCCCTGTACAAATCATTAGTAAGACCTCATCTGGAATATGCAGGCCCCAGTTCTCAAAAAGGATATCGGGAACTGTAGAAAGTGCAGAGAAGGACAACCAAACTGATAAGAGTCATGGAGGAGCTCAGCTATGAGATAAGATTAGAGGAACTGAATTTATTCACTCTTGAGAAGAGGAGATTAAGTGGGGGATATGATCAACATGTACAAATATATAAGGGGTCCATATAGTGAACTTGGTGTTGAGTTATTCACTTTACGGTCAACACAGAGGACACAGGAGCACTCTTTACGTCTAGAGGAAAAGAGATTTCACCTCCAAATACAGAAAGGTTTCTTCACAATAAGAGCTGTGAACATGTGGAATAGACTCCCTGCAGAGGTGGTTCTGGCCAGCTCAATAGATTGCTTTAAAAAAGGCCTGGATTCTTTCCTAAAAGTACATAATATAACTGGGTACTAACATTTATAGGAATAACCGATTGCCTCTCGGGGGATCAGGAAGGAATTTTCCCCCCTGCTGTAGCAAATTGGATCATGCTTTGCTGTGGTTTTTCGCCTTCCTCCAGATCAACTGTGGGTATAGAATTTGTTATATGGGATTGTATGATATTATTATTATTATTATTATTATTATTATTATTATTATTATTTTATGGTTGAACTGGATGGACTTGTGTCATTTTTCAACCTGACTAACTATGTAACCCATAGGTAAGAATTCATTGTACCTTACTCCACTGACAGCCTGCATTTGAATCGATTACTTACCTATGATATTTGCCCAAGCTAGATTTCCAATGTTAGATAATGGATGCCATTGGTTTACTTATGATTATTTCTATCAATATTGATTGCAATTAGGATTATAGTTGAATTTATTTATTTATCTATTAAGTTTTTCCTAAAAAAAATCCCTCTGACTTTTGTGTTAGCAGATATTTAAATATATACAATCTAAAAAAAAAAAAAAATATATATATATATATATATATATATATATATATATATATATATATATATAATAAAATCAACCAAGTGAGTGTATTTTCCTACAATATTACCTTCCACACATCTATGTGATATCACGTATCATCTGCAGGTATTTATCGATCTATGTACAATACAATAACAATAATTAAAAAATATATATATATATATAAAATCAAATTTGTTAATTAATTGAATATATATAATCCCTTTAAAATTACATATTCATAGATTTTACTTCACATCCACTGGGTCTTTTCCCTTTTTTCAGCCCCAGTGGGTCTTCGGGCTCATCCCCCTTGGTGTGTGTGTGTTGGGGAGCTGGTTTAGCGTCTGGGCTCCTCCTTTTTGATGCCAGACACCAACATCTTACCAAAAGAACGCTACTACTGTTGTATTTCTGGGTTGAGAAATTGCAATCACATGTTTTTAAGTTTAACATTTTGGAAGGTTTGCTATACCATCACAATGTATGTAAGTGAATTTTTATGAACTCTACCTGATTTTATGTATATTTATAGACATTGTCAGAATATTGTATATTTATTTTCTTCAACACTTTATTTTAGAAGACAATCTCTTCTTGCTAACATTTAGCCCTGAAGAAGGAGACACACCTGTACTCTGAAACACAGTGGGTACAAGAATTATAGATTGTATTACAATGTAATGATGGTGACAAAATTGTAGACATGTCAAGCATTTCATGTTTTTTATGTTTTCTACCTATCATGTTTAATATATGTTTAATAAATACTTTAAAACTTTAAACATATCTTCAAATATATTGTGCCTCTAAAGTCCACCACAAGGGGATTGTTTATTTTCTCCTTAACTACTGCATGTGGCACTAAGAAATTTTTAGTATTGCCGACTTACAAATTTTATGACAGTGAGATGGTACAATTACTGCCTCCCCCTTCGCCCAAACAATGAGTGGGGTTTCCTGTTAAAATACATACCAGACCCATATCCTTGGTAAGTGTGCTTTTTATTTAACTATTTACTATGTACCCCTTACTCAATCAAATGTGGGGGGAGGTATCTGAGTGCCCCCTTATTGTTAAAGGAGGATTCCGGATTCTAATTATCCCCCAGTCTGCATACACCCACAACCACGGGGCTAGAATTGTGTGGGAAAAGTCCCTTGTCCTCAACAACATCGCGACAAGGTGTTTTATCAGGTGAAATGCTATTTGCAAGGAACTATCCCCATGTTAAGGGCATGTGGCCTTGTATGGTTTATGGGAGTGCACACTTGTATAGAATATGGGACTTGGGAGGGAGCCCATCGTTTTTTTTGTTTTTTTTTTCATGCACAGTGTATGTAAAGACCCGCTTCAGAAGACGTAAGAGAACGAAACGTGCGTAAAGCGGATACACGCACGCCCGCACGCACTTCCTGGATCAACCAGCTGATCATCTGGTGGAACGCACGCCGTTCCCATGCTGGCTCTGATCTTTATCTGTGGAGTTTTTGCTGTGCAGGGAAGCTTGACACTATACAGATAACTGTCTGCTTGCTTTCACAAGCATTCTATCTGGCCCCTGTTTTAGTTTATTTTTATAGTATATTTTATTTTATGTTTTTATGCTCATATACATTTGTATATACTGTTTCAGTATAAGCCTACGGCTGTACTAATAAAACCTATTCCCTGAAATTTGAACCTACTACCCTATGAGACCCTTTTTTTCCCTTTGGAGGAATTTGGCCACCCAGGACCTTTTTGCACCAGCTGGACTATAGGATCTATCTGGAGAGCGAGGACCCGAGTCGGTTGGATACATTCTACGTTCATGCACTTTACCCCTGCAGGGGTGAGTGTCTCTGGTGAGTAGGGACCCAGAAGGGGGAGCACCGGACCCACTTCGCATCACTGCACTATTGCATACTGTGATCACCTACCTGCTTGGAAAGTCACATGCTCACCTATTATCACCTTTGATACATCATTTGGACTGCTGTCACTTTATTTAAATATTGGTTCATTTATACGGACTGTTGCTATTTTAATACTTTTATTTTTATTTTTTGATTATATTTTTTGCATATTTTTTGGATATTTTTCATTACTGGACACCTTTTGGACACTTTTTCAGCACCCGTGCTGTTTGTTATCACCTTATATTATTTTCATTCAACGTTGATCATATTTATTTGCATTTTTGCATTAATTGATGTTATGTGTTGCATGTGGTTCTAACAATACCCATGTCATTTATTTTATCGCTGGTACATCACTTACTAACACTAGGAGGCACTATATCTTAGACACTATAATCACACACGTTGTTGAGGTCAATATAGTCTGTTTCATACCACCTCTGGGTATTACCAGCCTCCATATAGACAGCGCCACTACCCCCACACCATTGCCAATATTTTCTGTATCCTCTAGGGGATCACATTCTTGGGGGGGCTGCAGTCTCATATATTTTTATCCCTATTTTATGTTTGGTTTTTAATACTGTCACATATTTCCATTTAGTGTTTCCTAAGCGCGGCTACTTTCTATTCATTCAGTGTATGTAAAACCCAACTCAAAAATAACATATGTATGTGCTGCTGTATATATTAGTGAGTATATACTGTATTTCACACTGTGGGTACTTAAGGGGTACTTTTCTTATAAATTTTGTCTGGAAATCCTGCCAGTCATGTACTGTGTAAAAGTCTGCCACAGAGTGACAACGCTAAACCAATGATTAACATATCATCAGTGGTGTTGTCACCCTGCCATGCATGTTCCATCAGTGAGACTACAAGGCAGCATGCTTGTAGTCTCGCTGTAGTCAGCGCATGTAAACCTGTCTATCAAGTCTATACATGCCTCCTCAACCGTCCTTCCATGCTCAGTTTATGGCTTCCCACTGCAGTGACAAGGGTAGCCAATAAGCCACTTCTTCCACCTCCTGCAATAGAAACACTGCAATAGAGCATGGAACTTCGGTGTGAGCATGGAAGTTTTTCGGTGTAAAAAAGGGGGTTATTTACTAAAGTCAAATCCACTTTGCACTACAATTGCAAACTACAAGTAAAAAATGAACTTGAAATTGAAAACTTGGAAGTGCAGTCACTATAGATCCGAGGGGGACATGCAAGGAAAATAAAAAACAGCATTTTAGCTTGCACATGATTGGATGATAAAATCAGCAGAGCTCCCCCTCATTTCAGATCTTCTCCTCAGATTTACAGCGACTGCACTTCCAAGTGCACTTTCAGTGCAATTTCAAGTGCACTTTGCACTTGCAGTTTGCACTTGTAGTGCAAAGTGGATTTGACTTTCATAAATAACCCCCAATTTCACAAACAGTGATGATGCCTTGAGAATTCATACCTTGTCCATAGCCCTGGTTTGCCATAGGCTTTCCTATAGTGGTCATGTGATGCAATAGGCACAAAATTTAGAACAGTTTAATAAAGAGAAAAGTCATCATATTATTAGGGCAAGCTCCCATGATACCCTGCATGGTTGAAAAAGGCAAGGTCGACATCTGCTTCAAAGCCCAACTCTGGGAAACCAAGAAAACAAAAAATGAAAGTGTTACTAAACCCACAACAGTAAAATCAGTCTGTAAATGCAGTAAAGCATGCTTGTATATCTCACTGTGGAACCTAAAGGGATTTCTAGATTGTAAGCTCTAACGAGCAGGGCCCTCTGATCCCTCCTGTATTGATTTGTATTGTGACTGTACTGTCTTCCCTGATGTAAAGCGCTGCGCAAACTGTTGGCGCTATATAAATCCTGTTTAATAATAATAATGGGCCAAATCCTCAAAAGGGATACGCAGGCGGAACTGTTCAGCCTGCATATCCCTGTGCCTATCTTTGGAACTGATCCTCAGAAGCAGTTTTCCAAAGATAGGCAGAAGATCTGACATCTGTAAGACACTTACACTGTCAGATCTTAGGATGCAGTACCGCATCCGCCGCTGGGGGCATTTCGCATTGAAATGCCGCTTTGCGTATGCAAATGAGGACTTACGGAGATCCATAAAGCTTTTCAACTTTGTTTTTTCTGCGTAAGTTTACGTTTGCATACGTAAAATTAGGGCTGCTTTTACAAGGTGTAAACTGTTTACACCTTGTAAAAACAGACCTTTTTTTCGATCGCCGCGATTTTTTTTTAAATTTGATTTTTTTTTTTCGCCGTATCTTTTTTTAACCCGTCGCAATTTTTTAACCCGGCGCGATCCTCAAAACTCAGCGTATCGTAAAAAACACGCGATGCTCGTCGGGAAAAATGATGTCACGGGCATGCGTAGTACGTCCGGCGCGGGAGCGCGCCTCATTTAAATTGTAATCGCCCCCTGGAGAAGAGGAGCGCCTTGCGCCGGGAGAATTTAAGTTACACGGCCTGAAATTTCTAGGTAAGTGCTTTGTGGATCAGGCACTTAGGTAGAAATTTTAAGGCAGTGTAACTTAAATGGGAAAAGATAAGTTAGGCAGGATCTTTGAGGATTTGGCCCAATAATCCTATGCATTGTGTAAAAAGGCTGAGAGATAGTCCCCTCCCACTGCCTGTAAAAGCAATTCAGTGGCTGATCAGCCACTAGGATAGCTCTTACATTAGATGAAATTGCAGGTTGAAATTAAAGATATCTGGATGATGCCTGTAGCTAGAGTTGTGGCGAACGGTTCGGTCCGAGCTGAGTGCCGGCTGAACATTGGCTGTTCACCGATTCAATGAACACCCGAATAGTGTGGGCGTGCAACAGTTTTTTCGGCCTGCTGAGCGACCACTTTGCACTATGCCACCGCACAGTGCATTGGAAGCTATGATTGGCTGAAGCAATGATAGATTTGCACAATCAGGGCACAGAGCACTGTCAGAGCCATGATTGGAGAAAGTAATGATGACTGTGCCCAATCTTGGCTCATTGCTCTTAGTCTCACTCCACACTATAAAAATATCCTTCCCATAACGGCCATTTGCATTGTGATATTGGCGTGGAGATTGATAGAAGAGGTCTCTGTTCAGTGCTACTAGCGAGGAGTTAGTGTGCTATTGTGATTCTAGAATATCAGTTTAGTGTGAATCTAGTGAAGTGCAGTCTGAGTGTAGTTTAACCATTAATTTTTTCTTTAGTGTCAGTTTATTTTTTCAGGGCAGGTTTCCTGCAGTATATTTCAGTGCGTCAGTGTACGTTAACGCAGTATATTTCAGTGCGTTCGTGCACGTTTAACGCACTATATTTCAATGCATTACTGCACTTTTAATGCAGTATATTTCAGTGCATTACTGCACATTTAACACAGTATATTTCAGTACATTAGTGCACATTGCACACAGTATATTTCAGTGCTTTACTGCAGTATATTTCAGTGTCTTAGTGCGGGTTTAATGAAGTAAATTTGAGTGCGTTACTGCACATTTACCACGATATATATTTCAGTGCGTTACTGCGCGTTTAACGCAGTATATTTCAGTGTGTTACAGAACGCATTATGCAGTATATTTAGTGCATTAGTGCACATTTAACATAGTATATTTCAGTGCTTTACTGCATATTTAATGCAGTATATTTCAGTGCCTTATTGCGCATTTAATGCAGTAAATTTCAGTGCGTTACTGCACTTTTACCACAATATATTTCAGTGCGTTAGTGCACATTTAACGCAGTTTATTACAGTGCGTTAGTGCACATTTAATGCAGGATATTTCAGTTCATTAGTGCATATTTAATGTACTATATTTCAGTGCATTACTTCATGTTTAACACAGTATATTTCAGTGCATTAGTGCACATTTAACGCAGTATATTTCAGTGCATTATTGCATGTTTAACGCAGTATATTTCAGTGCATTAGTGCGCGTTTAACATAGTATTTTTCATTGCATCACTGCACATTTAACACAGTATATTTAAGTGCTAGTGCATGTTTTACGCAGTATATTTCAGTGCATTCGTGCAGGTTTAATGCAGTATATTTCAGTGCGTTTCAGCACGTTTAACGTAGTATATTTAATTGTGTCACTGCATATTTAACACAATATATTTCAGTGCTTTACAGCAGGTTTAACACATGGGGCCAGATTCAGGAAGCTATTGCGCCCGCGCAACCATAGGTTGCGCGGCGCAATAGCTGTTTTGCTCCCGCGTAGCGAATGCCCCTGATTCAGGAACATCGCTACGCGGACTGCAGCCTAGGATATGACAGACATAAGCCTCCTTATGCCTTCATATCTCAGGCTGCATTCTTGCGTTGGCCGCTAGGGGGCGCGGCCATTGTGATCGGCGTATAGTATGCAAATTGCATACTACTACCGATTCACAAAAGTTGCGCGGGCCCTGCGCACGCAAGGTACGGAGTTTCCGTACGGCGACTTTAGCGCAAGGTTGCTCCTGCTATAGCAGGGGCAGCCAATGCTAAAGTATAGCCGCCCTTCCCGCTCGTGAAATTTAAATTTCACGTCATTTACGTAAGTGATTCGTGAATGGCGCTGGACGCCATTCACGTTCACTTAGAAGCAAATGACGTCCTTGCGACGTCATTTGCCGCAATGCACGTCGGGAAAGTTTTCCGACGGAGCATGCGCTGTTCGCTCGGCGCGGGAGCGCGCCTAATTTAAATGATTCCCGCCCCCGGCGGGATCATTTACATTAGGCGCCCTTACGCTGGGCTATTTAGCATATCGCCCGCGCAATTTACGGAGCTACTGCTCCGTGAATCGCGGGCATATCAAAATATTTGCGTGGGCGCAGAGCAAAAATCGTTGCCCTTTGCCCACGCAAATATTGCGCGGATCTAGCTGAATCTGGCCCAGTATAAATAAGTGCGTTAGTGCATGTTTAACGCAGTATATTTAAATGCATTACTGCATATTTAACACAGTATAATCCAGTGTGTTAGTGCATGTTTAATGCAGTATATTTCAGTTCATTACAGCAGGGGTTGACAAATTTGCTTGGAATCTAGGAGCCAGGTAAAAAAGTTAGGAGCCAGAAAACGCGCCCCGTCCCGACGAGCTTGCGCGCAGAAAGCGAACACATACGTGACCAGCGCCCCCATATGTAAACGGTGTTCAAACCACACACGTGAGGTATCGCCGCGATTGGTAGAGCGAGAGCAATAATTCTAGCCCTAGACCTCCTCTGTAACTCAAAACATGCAACCTGTAGATTTTTTTTAAACGTTGCCTATGAAGATTTTAAAGGGTAAAAGTTTGTCTGCATTCCACGAGCGGACGCAATTTTGAAGCGTGACATGTTGGGTATGAATTTACTCGGCGTAACATTATCTTTCATAATATTAAAAAAAAAATGGGGATAACTTTACTATTGTCTTATTTTTTAATTCAAAAAAGTGTAATTTTTTCACCAAAAAAGTGCGCTTGTAAGACCGCTGCGCAAATACGGCATGACAGAAAGTATTGCAACATTTGCCATTTTATTCTCTAGGGTGTTAGGATAAAAAATATATATAATGTTTGGGGGTTCTAATTAGAGGGAAGAAGATGGCAGTGAAAATAGTGAAAAATGACATTAGAATTGCTGTTTAACTTGTAATGCTTAACTTGTAATACCAACGGCCACCACCAGATGGCGCCAGCTCACATCTGGTGGTAATAACTTGTAATACCAACGGCTCACCACCAGATGGCCCCAGCTCAAAAAAAAAAAAAAAAAAAAAAAAATTTTTTTTTTTTTTTTTTTTTGCCCCCCCTTCCAAGCCAAGTCGCCAGGGCCCCATTTCTAGTCGCCATGGCGACCTGGCGCCCGGGATTTGTCGAGCCCTGCATTACAGCATGTATAATGCAGTATATTTCAGTGCGTTAGTGCACATTTAACACAGTATATTTCAGTGCTTTACTGGACATTCAACGCAGTATATTTCAGTGCTTTACTGCACGTTTAATGCAGTATATTTTAGTGCCTTAGTGCGTGTTTAATGCAGGACATTTCAGTGCGATAAGGCATATTTAACGCACTATATTTTAGTGCATTACTGCATGTTTAACGCAGTATATTTCAGTGCATTAGTGCACGTTTAATGCAGTATACAGGGAGTGCAGAATTATTAGGCAAATGAGTATTTTGACCACATCATCCTCTTTATGCATGTTATAGCTGTATAGGCTCGAAAGCCTACTACCAATTAAGCATATTAGGTGATGTGCATCTCTGTAATGAGAAGGTGTGTGGTCTAATGACATCAACACCCTATATCAGGTGTGCATAATTATTAGTCAACTTCCTTTCCTTTGGCAAAATGGGTCAAAAGAAGGACTTGACAGGCTCAGAAAAGTCAAAAATAGTGAGATATCTTGCAGAGGGATGCAGCACTCTTAAAATTGCAAAGCTTCTAAGGCATGATCATCGAACAATCGAGCGTTTCATTCAAAATAGTCAACAGGGTCGCAAGAAGCGTGTGGAAAAACAAAGGCGCAAAATAACTGCCCAAGAACTGAGAAAAGTCAAGCGTGCAGCTGCCAAGATGCCACTTGCCACCAGTTTGGCCATATTTCAGAGCTGCAACATCACTGGAGTGCCCAAAAGCACAAGGTGTGCAATACTCAGAGACATGGCCAAGGTAAGAAAGGCTGAAAGACGACCACCACTGAACAAGACACACAAGCTGAAACGTCAAGACTGGGCCAAGAAATATCTCAAGAATGATTTTTCTAAGGTTTTATGGACTGCTGAAATGAGAGTGAGTCTTGATGGGCCAGATGGATGGGCCCGTGGCTGGATTGGTAAAGGGCAGAGAGCTCCAGTCCGACTCAGACGCCAGCAAGGTGGAGGTGGAGTACTGGTTTGGGCTGGTATCATCAAAGATGAGCTTGTGGGGCCTTTTCGGGTTGAGGATGGAGTCAAGCTCAACTCCCAGTCCTACTGCCAGTTTCTGGAAGACACCTTCTTCAAGCTGTGGTACAGGAAGAAGTCTGCATCCTTCAAGAAAAACATGATTTTCATGCAGGACAATGCTCCATCACACGCGTCCAAGTACTCCACAGCGTGGCTGGCAAGAAAGGGTATAAAAGAAGAAAAACTAATCACATGGCCTCCTTGTTCACCTGATCTGAACCCCATTGAGAACCTGTGGTCCATCATCAAATGTGAGATTTACAAGGAGGGAAAACAGTACACCTCTCTGAACAGTGTATGGGAGGCTGTGGTTGCTGCTGCACGCAATGTTGATGGTGAACAGATCAAAACACTGACAGAATCCATGGATGGCAGGCTTTTGAGTGTCCTTGCAAAGAAAGGTGGCTATATTGGTCACTGATTTGTTTTTGTTTTGTTTTTGAATGTCAGAAATGTATATTTGTGAATGTTGAGATGTTATATTGGTTTCACTGGTAAAAATAAATAATTGAAATGGGTATATATTTTTTTTTTGTTAAGTTGCCTAATAATTATGCACAGTAATAGTCACCTGCACACACAGATATCCCCCTAAAATAGCTAAAACTAAAAACAAACTAAAAACTACTTCCAAAAATATTCAGCTTTGATATTAATGAGTTTTTTGGGTTCATTGAGAACATGGTTGTTGTTCAATAATAAAATTAATCCTCAAAAATACAACTTGCCTAATAATTCTGCACTCCCTGTATTTCAATGTGTTACTGCACGTTTAATGCAGAATATTTCAGTGCATTACTGTATGTTTAACGCAGTATATTTCAGTACGTAGTTCATGTTTAATGCAGTATATTTCAGTGCATTAGTGGATGTTTAACGCAGTATATTTTAATGCACCTGTTACTTCTATCCAAAGTCTGCAAAACTGATCTCCTCAACAGCCGCTGAAATACAGGCCGGAGAGTACCTGAGGGACCAAGATGACGGCGGCAACGCAGCGAACAATTATACAGCAGCCTTCCCCACAGTCACAGCCTGATGATGTCTCAGCATACAGCCTAACAGGTGAGACAAATAAAATAACCACTCCCGTAGCTTCACTATCGCCTAAAAGTGTCATATTCTCCTCACAATCTGATGTGGACAAGGCTCTAGGGGACATGTTATTCAGTCAGGGGAGCCTGGATAATAGCCCTTCTTATGCATCCAACACGCAGGGTGCTCCACCACCCACTGAATATTCAGGGGACCCCATACTTCTATCCAGATTTTCCGCATTGCTTAACCAAGGCCTGGAAAAGGCCAGTAAATGCATAATTTATGATATTAAAATTGAATTCTAATAATTGGGAACCCGCATAGGAACTCTGAAAAACACATTAAACAATACTATTGCCAGGACCAACCAAAATTCCGATTGTATAGAAAATATCGACAGGAGATTGAATGATGCCTTAAACAAGATTGACGAATTGGAAAACTACAACTTCGGTGTCCGCGGGATTCCTGAAACTTTCACAGCTTCTGAGGCTATAGTCAAGGAACTGATTTTACACCTTATTCCGGATATACCTCCCCCAGATTGGAATTAGACCAAGCTCACTGGACCTTTACTGCACCCCAATCAGATGGTCTACCACGAGACATCATAGTAAAGTCTTACTACTATGCGATAAAGGAAAAAGTGATGGCTAAAGCAAGAGACATTGCAGACTTACACCTGAGAGATCACTCTATACAAATTTTTGCTGACATTTCGCCTACTACACTACAAAAATGCAGAGCAATGAAACCCCTCTTACAACCACTGATTGCTAATAATATCAAATATCATTGGGCCTTCCCGTTTCGACTAAACTTCACCTTCCGTAATAAAAAACACGCTTTTTCAACATTTTCTGAAGGTGAAACATTACTAAGAAGCCTGGGCTCGATCTCCACTGAATCTGGAGGTCCTCCCCACATCCCACAATTCAAAACCTCAAACCCCGGATCTCTACAGAACCCTCTGTCCCAAGTGCAACATTCTACAAGAAAACGCACCAAGTTCAAGGCTCAACCTCGGGATTTAATTTACTTTAATTTCCCCAATTGATCCTAGGGCGGGATCACAGTTGGAACAACTTTTAATAGTTCCTAAATCTAATGTTATATTTAGATCTCTCTATCTTTAGTACTAAAACTATCTATTAGTTTAATGTACAACCAATAAGAGACTTCCGTTCCTCATTATAATTTTTTTTTATATATTTTTAAGTTAATATTTTATTTTATTGCTGACAAGAGGTTTATACCTCTTTTTTCTCTTTTTATTTTCTGTTTTCCTTCTTTTTTTTTTTTCATTGTTGTTAAGATTCAATTATTACTAATAATCTGAGTGACTAATTCTAAAATTATTCTTTGCATTTTATAGGACTATATCTGTTCTGAATGTATATCCTGTTCCATCTCCCCTCACCTTTCTTTTCTTCTTTTCTCAAAACTGCATTTTCTCCTAGGCTCTAACCACTAGGTGAACTTCACTGGTTGGGCGATCCCACAACCATCCTCTGAGGTATTGGTGAGTGTGTTTATTCACCATGGTCACCCAAACTACGGACCTCCCCTTTAAAATTGTTACACATAATGTCCAGGGATTTAATTCTGTGGTAAACCGCAGAATGGCCTTTCAACACTAAAAATCCCCACACACTGATATTCTTTTCCTTCAGGAAATTAAGTTTTTCTCCAGATTATAATCCTAAATTTTTACACCATTACTATCCTCACTTCCTAACAAATGGTCCAAATAAGACTAGAGGTGTGGCAATATGTTTCTCCAAACGGTCCTCACTGGAAAAACAAATAAACGCCCCCGAAGGCAGATACCTGGCATTAACCACTTGGCGCCCAGAGGACCTGGGCTTTGTGGTACTTTGTGGGGCTATATCTGAATGATGCCTGAAGCTACAGGCATCATTCAGGTATCGGCATTTTCAGCCAGCGATTCCCTACACCATAGGAATGATCATAGTGGCTGTTCCGCCGCTTGATCATTCCTACGGGCGGTGAAAGGGGACGTCCCCCCCTCCCGCCGCCCTCCGGTGCTTCTACTGACTCACCTGTGCGATCGGTGAGTCGGTGACAGGAACCGCCGGCCCCCGGATGCAGATCACAGAGATTTCCGGCGGACCAGATGGTCGCCGAAGTCTCTATGATCGTCGGAGGCCGGGAGCGATGTTATGACGTCACGCCCGGCCTCTGCATTCAAAAAAACGGTGCCTCTTCGGCTGTGAAGTGGTGATCGTTTTTTTTTTGTTTTTTGTTTTTATCCTTCCCAGCCTAGTGGTGAGATGTGGTGTTTTATTGACCCCATATCTCACTGTAAAGAGGTCTTGTCATGCATATTCCTATTACAAGGGATGTTTACAATAAGAATAAAAGTGATTAAAAAAATGTTTTTTTAAACATGTCAAAATGTAAAAAAAAAAATATAGAATTAACAATAATAATATTTTTTTTTTAAAGTGCCCCTGTCCCCATGTGCTCGCACGCAGAAGTGAACACATACATAAGACCCGCCCACATATGAAAATGGTGTTCAAATCACACATCTGAGGTATCGCCGCGAACGTTTGAGTGAGAGCAATAATTCTAGCCCTAGACCTCCTCTGTAACTCAAAACATGTAACCAGTAAAAAAAAATTAAAGCGTCGCTTATGGAGATTTTTTAGTACCGAAGTTTGGCATCATTCCACGAGCGTGTGCAATTTTGAATCGCGACATGTTAGGTATCTATTTACTCGGCATAACTTCATCTTTCACATTATACAAAAAAAATGGGATAACTTTACTGGTTTTTTTTTTAAAACGCGTTTAAAAAATTGCTGCGAAAATACTGTGCAAGATAAAACGTTGCAATGACCGCCATTGTATTCTCTAGGGTCTCTGCTAAAAAAATATATATAGTGTTTGGTGGTTCTATGTAATTTTCAAGCAAAAAATTGCAAAAAAAGATGATCTTTACATGTAGAAACGAAGTGTCATGCCGCGTACACACGATCATTTTTTGGCATGAAAAAAATTTTGTTTTTCAAAAACGTAATTTAAAATGATCATGTGTGGGCTTCACATCATTTTTCAGGTTCTGAAAAACGACAAAAAAAAATTCGAACATGCTGCATTTTTTAATGTCATTTTCCAGGTTGTAAAAAATGATCGCGTGTGGGCTAAAACGACGAAAAAACCATGAGCATGCTCAGAAGCAAGTTATGAGACAGGAGCGCTCGTTCTGGTAAAACTACCGTTCATAATGGAGTAAGCACATTCATCACGCTGTAACAGACAAAAAAGCACGAATCGTCTTTTACTAACACGGAATCAGCTAAAGCAGCCCAAAGGCGAATGGAATTTTCCCTTTAAAGTGCAGTCGTACGTGTTGTACGTCACAGCGCTTTGCTAGATCATTTTTTTAAAACAATGGTGTGTAGGCAACATCGTTTTAATGATGAAGTTGGGAAAACTTAGTTTTTTAGACATGCTGAAAAACTAATATTTTTTTTCATGCTGAAAAATGATCGTGTGTACGCGGCATCAGAATTGGCCCGGGCCTGAAGCAGTTAATAGGTACCTAGAGGGCTCACAAGTTACCTTAATTTCTTACTATGCAGCCAACTATCTTTCTTTTGTAAGTTATTATATGCCGTGTCCCCTGACCTAAGGGGAGTTATTCTCTTTGGAGGAGGCTCCAACGTGGCCCTAGACTCTATCTCTGACAAAACAGGAAACCCTCATCTGCTCCACGACACTTCCCCAAGATTGGATCTAAATTAGCCAAAATGTTGCATTACCACAACCTGATTGATGCTTGGAGAGAATTAAACCCATCCAGGAAGGATTGTACATTCTTCTCCCATGTCCATAATACCTATTCCAGAATAGACCACATTTTCTGTCTGTTTTGATGTAGAACAACACCTCAAGGAATATTTCTATTTGAACAAATCAGAAGACACTTTCCCTGTGACTATTTGGGAAGCACACAAGGCCACAATTAGAGGCTATCTCAAACAAATAGCGTCCCAAATTAAAAACACTCCAACTCATTAATAAAGGAAAAAGAACGGGAACTGACTGATCTACTGACCCAGCACAAACAGTTCCCCGATCTAGACCTTAGAAACAAAATAGATTCCACTCGATTGGAATTGTACCTCTGTTTAACTACTAAAGCAGAAAAAAATCTTGGGTGTTGAAAGATAAGCCTGGTACAATATTAGCTTGCAAACTTACGCCACGGATTCGTCGAACTGTACTCCCAAAATTTAGACAGCACAATGGAAACTTGACACAAAACCCACAGATTATTATAGAGTTATTTCATTTCTACTATTCCTCCTTATACTCTGCACAGAAGGACTCTCCTCCCGGAGCCCTGGATGACTTTTTTAAGGATATGACTCTCCCATCTTTTTCAGATTCTCACCGTGAGATCTTGGAGGGGGACATTACCATAACAGAAACATTGGCCATAATAAAACAAGCCAATGCAGCCAAGACTCCGGGACCCGATGGCTTTTCAGCCTCTTATTATAGGAAATTTGCTCCACTGTTAGCTCCCCATCTACTAAAATTCTTCAATGCCCTTCACAACGGAGTGTCACTTGACGAAAACTCTAATAAAGCCCACATAAGTCTAATACCTAAGCCAGATAAAGATCATAGTGATGTGGCGAACTATCGCCCAATATCACTGATCAATAGCGACTTGAAATTACTCACATAAATATATACAAACTGATTTAATAAATTTCTAGCGCAATATATTCATATAGACCAAGTGGGATTTGTTATAGGACGACAAGCCGCTGACCAAATCCGACGGGCCATTGACTTGATCTCTATCTTACGCTCTAATTGGGATGGGCTGGGCACTAGACCAGGAATGCTTCTGTCATTGGACCTTCACAAGGCCTTTGACTCCATTTCCTGGCCCTTCCTCTTCCACATATTGAGAAAATTGAATTGCGGACCTACAAGTCTTATTAACACATTATACTCTAATCCTTCGGCTAACATTATTGCATATGGACACAAGCCAGATCTTCTACAGATAAGGAGAGGTACTCGACAGGGATGCCCTCTTTCACCTCTACTTTTTATTCTGACTATAGAATCAATAGCAGTGGCCATCCGGGCTAACCCCAACATTCATGGTATCTCTAGTGGTAGCAAGACACATAAATGTGCTTTCTTTGCCAACGACTTGTAATTATTTATAACAGATCCCATCACAACTCTACCCATCTTTATTTGCAACTCCATCTAAGTTTGAAACTGTTCCTGGATTACGAGTTAATCAATCTAAATCTGAAGCGCTAGACATAAACCTTCCTACCTCAATACGAGATGTAATACAACAATCTTTTCACTTTAAATGGTGTGCACTAGCACTCCCTTATCTTGGAATTAAACTCACTCGAGACGTTTCCACGCTATTTCAAATTAATTATACCCCCCTTTATAAATCCATTGAACTAGAATTAAAGGACTGGCAGACACATGGTCTTTCCTGGATGGGTAGAATATCAGCTATTAAGATGACAATACTCCCTCGATTCTTATATTATTTCTGATCATTGTCAATTCCGATACTATTCACATTCTTTAAAAAACTTCAATCACTAGTTTACAGATTAATTTGGGGTAGTAGAGGTTGTAGAGTGGCTCACTCCACTCTTTACATCTGCAAATGGAAGGTGGACTGGGAGTTCCCCACTTCTTGAAATACTATAGAGCTGCTCAACTGGTACAACTATACCAAAAACATACCAACCTGACTGGATACAATTGGAAGCACAAACCAGTCCCTCACTGCCTATGGACCTCCTGTTGTGGCTTCCAACAAGAGAATATCGGGCCATTTTAAGCCCTACTTTATCCCACTCCCTGCGTCTATGGGACACGGTGTGCAAATTATACCCACTGAGATCTCCTCATTCCTCTGTGGCTCTTATACTTCATAACCCACACTTTAAAAATCCCCAACAATTTTCATGGTGGGTTAACAAAGGCCTTTACCGGATAGCACACTTTATAGATCACAAAGGGATCAAACTACAAACTTACTTACGGGAAACATTACAGATGCCCCAGATGGAATCTTTTCGTCGACATCAAATTACTCACTTCATAAAATCCTTGTATACCGATCTGACAGATATAACCACTAGGACCTTGTTTGAAAATAAATGCTTAAGCAGACCTGATTCACAGGGAGGGATCTCGAACTCTATAACCTCTTCAATAGTCAACAGACCAAGCCTTCATACCAAATAGCATCTGAATCGGATCTAGGCGAAACTATAGAAAAAGAGGTTTGGGGACAGTGGTCGACCATGGTGCACAAAAGAATACTCAATACTTCCCTAGTGGAAGGAAATTACAAGGTGCTGTCTAGATGGCATTTAGTTCCAGTGAAACTAGCAAAAATGTATCCCGACATTTCACCCCTTTGCTTCAGAGGATGCAGACGAGAGGGAACCATGTTCCATGTCTGGTGGTCCTGTCCCAAGGTCAAGCGCTTTTGGATCAGAATTTTTACCCTGATCTACTCTGTGACAGGACAGAACATACCTAAAAATCCTTAAACGGCACTATTTGCAGACCTGCTAGATGAGACCCCTAGACATCTTTGAACTCTCATTTTTTAATTTTTCAGCAGAAAAAATTACAATAGCAAGAGCATGGAAAACTCCAGTAATCAATCTTGCACTAGTAAAACATACAATTTCTTGTATCATGGTCAATGAAAAATTGACCAGCATCCTTAAAGATAAACAGACCAAATTTGACAAGGTGTGGTCCCCCTGGATTAAATACCTCCAAGTCCCATAATCTCTGGATCTAAATAATGGGGAGATCTGGACCGAGTGAAATGACTCCTACTTTAGATTACTGACCTTTACTCTTCTCCTTTATATTTCCTTCCCTTCCTCCCCCTCTTCTTCCTTATTTTATCTTGATTAATTTTGTTCTACTTTATTTCCTCTTCAAGATAAATGTGTCTTTATATCAATATACTATTTGTATCCCAACAATATTTTTTTAACTTTTAAATAAAAATCTATTGAATCAAAAAGTTCCTTTTTTGCAGTTAAGCAGCAATGCCCATGTGGACTGTGCACTGTCTGTTCTGTAGGACTATATAGTTTTACAGAATTTCTAACAGAGCAGCACAGGGGACAAAAACTGCTGCCGAATTCTTATTTCTAAGTATGGCCTGATTCCAGTGTAACAACCAGACATATTATTGGCATTGTCAAAACTGTCTTCTGCAGTCTTAAAAATGCATATCTTCTTTTTTTTTTAATTCTAGCAGAGATGCAGACAGTACTTCAGCCTTGTGAGTTAAAAATCTTTCTGCCAGCTTCCCATAAAGGACATATACAATGCCTGCTGTTCCATATCTTGCCCCCCAAAAGCCTCCTTATAAATCCAGCACTGGTGGCATATGTATGCTGTGTATACAGTGAGTACACTCAGGTCCCTTAAAGGCCTTCCACTGTTAGCACAATTTTACCACACTCACAATTCAGCTTTTTGCTAGTTGTTTAGTTAAAGTCATCAGTCGGCATCCCTGTCCATTTGCTTACATTCAGCTGGCCCACTGGAGAATCTCTTGGCTAGCAGCAAAAATAATCTTGCATTATTGGCTGCTACAATGCCATGGGCCACCGGCATCCTAGCAACCTTCCATACAGTATTTATTTTCAGCCCCTATATGTCCTCAATCTTCTAGGTTAGATGATGGACAGCATAATTTAACCCACTTCCATACCTCCCAACATTTTGAGATGGGAATGAGGGACACCTACTAGCAAACATATGTAGGCCCCTGCCACACACCCTTAAAGGAGAATTAACCCAAAAAAAAATTAATTAAATCCACAAGGGCTTTTTGTTACCACTACTCTTCCTTTATATTGGCTATATTAAAATTTACAAATGCAGCAATTTAGAAATTGAATGAAAGGTTTAGCACTGGGAAACACTTTTTGAAAGATAAAAAGTTCATTTTATATAAAACTATATAGATCAGACCAAAATGAGGAACGATGAGGTGGAAAGAGGGACAGAGGGACATTCCTCCAAATCAGGGACAGTCCCTCGAAATCAGGGACAGTTGGGAGCTATGCACTTCCTTTGAGCCCAGGCATGAGCTCATCCCTCTGTCACTCTACTTTCTCCTCCTATTAGCATGCTTCTCGTTAGTACATGAACTGATTGGCTTATTATGCTGCTGTTTCCTTTCCCAGTCTGAGGTCCTGTTCACACCAGGGCGTTTACAATCCCAAAACGCTTTTCAAAACTGTCAAATCATACGACGCTTGTTCAGGTGCCATTGATTTTCAATGGTACCTTAATGAGGGTGCAATTCTGTAAACCGTATTGTGTGAAGCTTGACACTCAAAAAGGAGCAAGCTTCATGCGCTGCGGTTTGCCATGATTGCAGCACGATTTATCACCAGATAATGGTGGCAGAATTGCACCTGCGATTAGGTGCCATTGAAAATGAATGGCACCTGAAAAGGCATGGTGTGATTTTTCAGTTTTGCAGAGTGTTTTGGGATCGTGGGTAGAATCGTGGTGATGCCTAGTTGTGAATGGGGGTTGAGCTCTGCCAAGCACTGGACTATAAGAGACTGATACCAGGTCAAACTTGGGTACTTACACTGCTTCCATTAAAAAAAAAAAATACAGTCAATGATATATGAATGAATTGTGAGCTGCATTAAACTGTGTCTTTTGTATTTGATCTAGGATTTCATACATAAATTTGGTCATTCCTTGTGCCAATAATGTCACATTATTTATTTTCTCAGGGAATATTTTGACAAGATGGGATTTTCTCATGAGAAATATCCGGACAAAATACAATTAAATTGTCATCCTCTAATTGCTGCATCCATTACACCTTTGGAACAGTAAAGACCTGCAGCCACAGGGCACCTACTCCTGCCTGACTACCAGTAGAGTCAGCACTCCCTGAAAAGGGATTTCCAGCGAGGACCTGTCACATCACATCAGAACACAGTGACTGAGCAGGAAGATAAGGGTTCCTCTGAGGATATGGGAACTGGTGGAGTGTACTGCATGCACAACACTGGGACAGATGCGATCATGACACAATGTGGTATACTTTTATACTTACATATCATGAAAGAAATGGAAATTGGGTAAGTGGATTTAATGCCTGTATTTAAAAAGGTAAAGTGGACATTCACCCTTCCCACCCACTTTGATTGCTCTGAGTGAGTGAGTGAGTGAGTGAGTAACTTGTATAGCGCAGCAAATGCGAACTTAATCGCCTCAAGGCGTTTGGCATCCAGAGTTGTACAGATCTTTCAGAAGAGGTGGGTCTTTAGCTTTTTCCTGAATGCCCGATGGTTTTCTTCCAAGCGGATGGTCTCTGGCCTGGCTGGGTGTACATGGAGCAGCAATGTGACAAGGCCTGAAGTCTAAGGCCTAACCATTTGCTCATGGCTCTGTGATTTGGAGCTGATCAGAGGACACGAAAGGCTCTGATGTACCTGAGAGGAAGTGTTATGCCGTGTACACTCGATCGAAAAATCCGACAAGAAACTCGTGGATTTTTTTCCGACAGAATCTTGGCTCAAACTTGTCTTGCATACACACAGTCACACCAAATTCCGACTGTCAAGAATGCGGTGACGTACAACACTACAACGAGCCGAGAAAAATAAAGTTTCATGATTCCGAGCATGCGGAATTGCATACAGACAATCGGAATTTCCTCCAAGAACTTTTCTTGATGGATTTTACAAGAACCAGCTCTCAAATTTTTCTTGGCAGGAAATTCCGACAGAAAAAATACGATTGAGCCTACACACGGTCTGAAATTCCAACCAAAAGCTCACATTGGACTTTTCTTGTCGGAATCTCCGATCATGTGTACACGGCATTAGAGGTTACCCTGCCAAAGGGAGAGACTGTGGAAAACATGGGAAAGCGTTAGAGTCGGTTCACACTAGGGCGACACGACTTCCAGCGCAACTTTCAGATGCGACTCCGACACCACTTGAGCATGAACCACAGGGCGATCTGGGGCGATTTACAACACGACTTGAAGTCGTCTCCAGGACAGGAGACTTTCCAGTGGCCAATCAAACAACAATCAGCTCTAGGGGAGGGAGGGGGAGGGAGGGGGAGGGAGAGGTTTGCCTGAGAAATGTATGTTATCTTCCTGGAAAGTCGCTTCAGTTAAGACAGTGATCAGACTTGGATCAGACTTGGAGGCGAATTCTATTGAAATCAATGGGTACAAATCGCCTACAAGTCGGATTGAAGTAGTACAGGAATTTCTTTTGAAGTCGGAGCGACTCGAGTCGTGTGTATTAACACCGCTCCCATTCACTTGCATTGTTTTTCTCGACAGCGCGACTTGGGACGACTTGAGACGACTTCAAGTCGGATCCCAAGTCGCCCCAGTGTGAACCGGCTCTTAAGATGGACTCGTCCAGTCTATTCCTGCATATGCTGTGAGTGATGGTTGCTATTGGAGACTGCTGTTGCTAAGAAGGTATGAATTGTAGGTGGGGTGCAGTGTGTAATGTGGCAATAATTCACACAGCAAGGTGTAATGAAAAACTTGTATTGAAGTAATGTAGCAACAAACCTGGTGGAACAAACCCGGTTGAAAGGCAGCACAGCTGGGTGCACTCACGGTTTCCAGCCACATAAAAGAATCAGAGTCCAGAAAGACTGACAGCGTCTGTTGAGAGGGGCAGAATGCCAGGAATCCATAGAGATACCATGTTCCTTATGACTTCCTGTCCAGCTGCAGAGCCACTATGGTTGACTGCCACCTGCAGTAGAGAAAATAATCTGCACCTGCCTACAGGTAAAAAACACTGGACCAGCTTAAAGGCTCTTTTCTGTACTGCTATTCTGCTGTTTTTGTAGGAGTCTGCTAGTTCCTGTCTGCTTGTTCTGGGTATCCTGAGCCTTTACCCCTCTCTCCCTGAAATATTAATAAGCAATAAATGCCCTCTTGTTTTGTTCTAAAAGTGACTGGTGCCTATTTTTCTACATCTGTTCACATTCCTTCATGCCCAACTACCTAAACCCTGAAGTAAAATGTGAGCCCACCCTGTCCTGGGGGTCAGGGGGGTGCTACAGATCATTTCACTAATACCAATTTCTTCTCTCACTGGGCAAACCTCCTCATACTACCTGTATTCTTGCCTAGGTGAGAATGCCACATTTGCTATTACCAAAACCTGACACTACCTCTCCAGCTTTCCTGTCCCACAGTGGCCTCCTCTGGACTCACTCTACTAGACCTAGTGGATGAAAAGGAGGTGGTGTCGGACTTCTCCTCTCCTCACAATGCACCTTCCAGGTTCTTCCCACACCGTCCTCTCTTTCCCCCTGCTCTTTCGAAATGCACTGCATTCCTCTTTTCTCTCCAGCTTGTCTGAGGGTCGCAATCATTTATCGGCCTTCTGGACCAGTGTCACACTTTCTGGATGACTTCTCTGCATGGCTACGCTATTTTCTCTCCTCTGAAGTGCCTGCCATCATCCTAGGTGACTTTAACATTCCAATCAATGTTAATACTGTAACCACTTCTCAACTACTCAACCTAACCTCCTTATTTAACCTAACACAATGGACACAAACCACCACTCACTCCAACGCGGCAACACTCTTGACCTCGTATTTTCCCATCACTGCACTCCCTGAAACCTCTCTAACACCCCCTTTCCTCTCTCTGATCACAACCTTATCCGTTTCAAACTCTCCTTGTCTACTACCTCCCATGCTGCCAACCAACAAACCACTACCCGCAGAAACCTTCACAACTTCTACCCTTCCCTTCTTCACTCTGCTACTGATGGCCTTTGCGACAAAATCGCAGCCCTGTTCTGCCCAGATCTAACTACTTCCATCTACAGCAACACACTGTCATCTTCCCTAGACATACTTGTTCCTCTTTCTACACGCAGAACCAGGCCCCATCTGCCACAACTCTGGCAAACAGACGACACCAGAAGTCTCAAGAGACACAGCCATGCTCTTGGACGAGCATGGCATTAATCTAAATCCCTGCAAGACTTTACCCTCTACAAATTTGCCCTTCTCAAATACAACTCCTGCCTCCACACTGCTAAACAAAGCTTCTACAACTCTCTCATCAAAACCCTCTCATCCAAACCTCGTCAATTCTTTTCTACCCATAATTCCTTACTTCACCCTCTACTGCCCCCACCCACCAACTTGCTTACCGCTCAACAGATTGCCAACCATTTCAAAAGCAAAATCGACACAATTCGCATGGAGATATCCACACTCAATACTCTCCTCATTCTGACCAGTTACCACTGATGAAGTTGATAAACTCCTCTCCATGGCCCACCTCACTACCTGTCCCCTCACAGTTACTGCGACCACCTTCCCGCTCTGTCCTAAACTTCCTAACCCACATCTTTAACCTCTTCCTCTCCTCCGGCACCTTTCCTTCCCTGCTCAAACATGCACTGGTTACCCTAATACTTAAAAAAACTCTCACTAGACCCCCCTGCTTGAATAACTTAAGACCCATCTCCCTGCTCCCATTTGCCTCCAAGCTCATCAAACGCCTTGTCCATGACCGAATGAATCACTACCTCACGGACAACAACCTTCTCGACCCCCTACAGTCCGGCTTCCGCCCACAACATTCTACTGAAACTGCCCTACTAAAACTCACCAATGACCTACTAACTGCTAAAACCAATGGACATTACTCCATACTCATACTCATAGACCTCTCTGCTGCCTTGGACACAGTTGGCCACTTGATCCTCCTAAGCAAACTACACTCCCTTGGCCTCTGTGATTCTGCTTTATACTGGTTCTCCTCCTACCTATCTCAGCACACTTTCAGTGTCACTTACAACTCCATCTTCTCCACTTCTCTTACTCTTTCTGTTGGGGTACCCCAAGGCTCTGTCCTTGGGCCCCTCCTATTCTCACTCTATACCACTTCCCTGGGCCAGTAGATAATCTCTTATGGCTTCCAATACCACCTCTATGCAGACGACACCCAGATCTATCTCTCTACTCCTCAACTCACCCCTCGATCTCCTCACGAATCTCAAACTTACTGAATGACATATCGGTATGGATGTCACACCACTTCTTCAAACTCAATCTTTCTAAAACTGAGCATTTTATATTTCCTCCTTCCTGGTCCCACCCCCATGACTTTACCATTAAGATCAACAACACAACCATTGGTCCCTGCACACATGCCAGGGTGCTGGAAGTAATCCTTGACTCTGACCTCTCCTTCAGCCCCCACATCCAATCACTGGCTAAGTCCTGCCGCCTTAACCTCCGCAACATCTCCAGAATTCAACCCTTCCTGACTAATGACACCACACAGCAAATTATTCACTTCTTGATTATTTCCCACCTTGACTACTGCAACTCTCTCCTTAATGGCCTACCTTTACGCAGGCTATCCCCCTTTAGTATATTATTAATTCTGCTGCTAGACTAATACACCTCACTAACCTATCCATGACTGCTGCTCCTCTCTGCCAATCCCTTCACTGGCTTCCCCTACCCCACCGTAAAAAAATCAAAATGCTAACCACAACATACAAGGCCATTCACAACATTGCCCCCATCTACATTACCAACCTCATATGCAGATATCGCCCAAATCGTCCCCTCCGCTTCCCCCATGACCTCCTGCACTCTAGCTCCCTTGCTACCTCCACCCATGCTTGCCTTCATTACTTCTCCAGAGCCTCTCCCATCCTCTGGAACTCCCTGCCCCGGTATGTCCGATCAGCCCCATACCTCTCCACCTTAAGGAGATCCCTGAAAACTCATTTATTCAGGGAAGCCTATCCCACACCAACCTAACAACTGTCCCTGAGCCACACCCATCAAATCATTCTCCGTACCTATTACCTTTTGTACCACCACCCCCTCCCTTTAGAATGTAAGCTCTACGAGCAGGGCCCTCCTGTACATTCTGGAGGGACAGGGATGATGATCTCCTCCGGGGGTGAGGTGAGGAATCACATCCAGACCAGGGACAGCAGCCAGGTGAAGACCAGGCGAATATGTCATGGCCATGTGAATCTGGTGTATGCTTAACAGTTAACACTGCTCTGCAAGGATATGAGGATAAGACCATGTGAAATTAATATACTATAAACCTTTTCAATACCGCACACAGTCATATGACGTCCACAAAGGGGACATCCCCCCCTTCCGCCCCTATCCGGTGCTTCTCCGGGCTCTCAGGGGCCCGGCGCGATGATCGCCGTGCGCTGGATGGGAAGCATAGAGATGACTGGTGACCAGATGGTCACCAGTTATCTCTATGACCGTCGGAGGCCTGGGCGCAATGTGATGACGTCTCTATCACCCGTAAGTAAACAAACCGCAAATGAGATCTGTGATTTTTTTTTTTCACAATCTCATTCTTTCCAGCCTGGAGGATGTGAGGTCTTATTGATCCCGCATCTCTCCTTAAAGAGGACCTGTCACACACTATTCCTATTACAAGGGATGTTTACATTCCTTGTAATAGGATTAAAAGTGATCACATTTTTTTTTTAAAAAAGTGTAAAAAAAAAAAATTAAAACGCCCCTGTCCCCGGTAGCTCGCGCTCAGAAGCGAACTCACACGTAAGTCCCGCCCACGTATGTAAACGTCGTTCAAACCACACATGTGAGGTGTCGCTGCGTGCGTTAGAGCGTGTGCAAAAATTCTGGGACTAGACCTCCTCTGTAACTCTAAACTGCTAACCTGTACAAATTTTAAAGCGTAAAACTTTACTGTTTTGTTATTTTTTAATTCATGAAACCATTTTTTTTTTTTTTTAAAAAGGCGTTTGAAAAATGATTGCGCAAATACCGTGCAAGATAAAAAGTTGCAATGACCGCCATTTTATTCCCTAGGGTGTCTACTAAAAAAACATATATAATGTTTGGGTGTTCTGAGTAATTTTCTAGCAAAAGAATGATGATTTGTACATGGCCCATGTGTAATGGTCAGCTTGCCAGCCCAAGCAGCTTATATCCCCAATAAGGGGCGGGTCCCCACCAACATCATGAAGCCCCAACTAGATGGAAAGAGGGAATCTGCTCCATGCTCAGGCGTATTAACGCACTGAGCAGGGCATTCAATCATGATGCCGATGCACAGGAGGCAAGGCCCCGCCCCAAGCCTGTTTAAGGGGATAGTGGGGGAGGCGGAGAGACTGCTGTGCATCGCAGCCCCGGGGTCAGAAAACCGTCCTATCACCCCCCCATCTCCCCTACAAGGGGGCTCACCCAGGGCTGAAGGAAGTACACTATATTGCATCATATATACTATGTCTAATACCCCTACATTCCAGCAATAAGGGCCAGGGTGTATGAATATAGATATATATGGTGATTCAAAAGGATATTTATAGATATCACTGATTTAATTTCAGAGCATTTTACTCCTGATGATTGGTATGAGCCATGAAACATGCGTCAAGTATACATCGAACTGATGCCCAGACAAGTTTGGCTCACCATGAGCAATTGCTTATGTTTATTGAACCATTATGAATGAATGAGTGTTTTTATGTAACTGTATTGCTAGCCATGTTGTATTTTATTTTTTATAATAACTGTATACTCATACAATGTGGATCATAGTAAACTATGTTCTTTATTAATATTGACACTGTTTATGATGTGATTTGTAATTAATAAACAATTTAATGAATAATATGAATAAGGTATCCATTCTTCTTCATTTATCCATTCAGTGACATGCCTCATACAAAGTCCCATTTCTCTCTCTTTTCGGTTGTTTAACATCTTCTGTATCACGTCCACAGCCTCTGACCATCTCCTGTATCATGTCTGCAGCCTCTAACCATCTCCTGTATCATGTCTGCAGTCTCTGAGGGGGAGTTGGGAGAGGAGTCAAGAGTGGGAGCACCGCCAGGATGGGGCTCACGGGAGGAGTCAGATGTGTGTGGAACTTGGAGAGGAGACTATAGGATAATACCAGGGCCACCAAGCTGGAGCCATCTGACTGAGCCCTGGAAGGTGCACCTGAGAGATCAGTGACAGTGCTGCCAAGCCAGTCTGGGGGGGGGGGGTTGCTGATGTAAGGGGAGTGAATAGAATAATGTAAGGGGGCACTAATATAAATGCCCCCCCCTATATTAGTAACCCCCCTTACCTTAGTGTATTCACTGTACAGAAGGTTGTCTCTGATCACCAGAGTGCTCCCCACATCAGAGTTCCTGGCGTTCCCCTTTACATCAGAGTCAGCAGGATTCCCCCTTAGTGCAAGGGCAATGCTGCAGATCCTAAAGTAAGTGGGAACTCTGATGTAAAGGGAATGCAGTGGACTCTAATATAAGGTGGTCTCTGGTCGCCAGAGACTCCCCTTACATCAGAGTTTTTCCTTAGATCATGATCTGTAGCGTTCCCCTTTACATAAGAGTCGCCTTTCATTGTAATGGGGAATCCTGCAGACTCTGATGTAGGGGAGAACTTTGTGCTGGCTGGGTTATAGTAACCTGACCTTAATTTCAATGGAGAAATATGTTTTTTGACTTTTGTTTAATATTGCTAATAGCACTAGCTATATGTTTATAGTTAAAATATTGATATTTGCACTGTTTAGTACTAGAAACAGTCATTTTAGGCACTTTTTTTGCAGTGCCAGTAAAAAATTGCTGCTCTGCCAAAAAATTGGTGCCGTTTGTAAATTTTGGCATCCTGCCAGTTTCACTTCAGGGGGTTGGCAACACTGCTGCCAGCATTGCTGCAGAGGTTGAAGGGGTGGTGGGGTCAGCCTGTCAGTGCTCAGACCATACGCCACACACTACATCAAATTGGTCTGCATGGCTGTCATCCCAGAAAAAAGTCTAAAGAACATACACAAGAAAGCTGAAGCCAAGCAGACCAAAGACATGGATTACTGGAACCATGTCCTGTGGTCTGATGAGACCAAGATAAACGTAACCAGGCGGCAACCAGGTGGGGAGTACAAAGACAAGTGTGTCTTGCCTATAGTCAAGCATGTTGGTGGGAGTGTCATAGTCTGGGGCTGCATGAGTGCTGCCGGGACTGGGGAGCTACAGTTCAGTGAGGGAACCATGAATGCCAACATGTACTGTGACATACTGAAGCAGAGCATGATTCCCTCCATTTGGAGACTGGGCCGCAGGGCAGTATTCCAACATGATAACAACCACAAACACACCTCCAAGACAACCACTGCCTTGCTAAAGAAGCTGAGGGTAAAGGTGATGGACTGGCCAAGCTTGTCTCCAGACCTAAACCCTATTGAGCATCTGTGGGTCATCCTCAAACAGAAGGTGGAGGAGCGCAAGGTCCCTAACATCCACCAGCTCTGTGATGTCATCATGGAGGAGTGGAAGAGGCAACCTGTGAAGCTCTGGTGAACTTCATGCCCAAGAGGGTTAAGGCAGTGCTGGAAAATAACGTGTTTCGCACTGAGCTATGACTAAGCACTCGTTTCAGTGCGAAACGCGTCAGGGTTGGGTTTCATTTTAATTTTCTTTTAATAAAGGCTACAATATGTTCAGAGTGCGGCTATCCAGAGACAATTTTTGTTCCTGCTTAGCAAATTGACACTGTTATACAAGCTGCACACTCACTACTTTACATTGTAGCAAAGTGTCATTTCTTCAGTGCCGGTTCACACTACAGCGACATGAAAGTTGACATGACTTTGCGAGGCAACTTGAGGCAACTTCAAGTCGCCTCCAGGACAGGCAACTTTGCCAGTGGCCAATCAAACAATAATTAGCTCTGTGGGAGGGAGGGGTTTGCCTGATAAAACGATTTTCTTTTCCTGGAAAGTTGCTTCAGTTAAGACACTGATCCGACTTTGGAGGCAACTTCCATTGAAATCAATGGGCTGGATTCACAAAGAGTTACGCCGGCGTATCAGTAGATACGCCGACCTAACTCGGAATCTAAGCCCGTCGTAAGTTTAAGTGTATGCTCAAACTGAGATACACTTAAACCTAGCTAAGATACGACGGCCTGCGCCGTCGTATCTTAGGGTGCAATTTTTCCGCTGGCCGCTAGGTGGCGCTTCCATAGATTTGTAAATGACATGTAAATTACTAGATACGCCGATTCACGAACGTACGCTTGCCCGTCGCAGTAAAGATACGCCGTTTCCGTAAGAGGTACGCCGCGTAATGATAAAGCTGCCCCCTAGGTGGCGTAGCCAATGTTAAGTATGGCCGTCGTTCCCGCGTCGAAATTAGAAAATTTTACATCGTTTGCGTAAGTTGTCCGTGAATAGGGCTGGACGTAATTTACGTTCACGTCGAAACCAATACGTCCTTGCAGTGTACTTTGGAACAATGCACACTGGGATATGTACACGGACGGCGCATGCACCGTTTGTAAAAACCGTCAATCACGTCTGGTCACCAATCATTAACATAAAACACGCCCCCATCATCCTCATTTGAATTAGGCGCGCTTACGCCGGCCCCATTTACGCTACGCTGCCGTAAGTTAGGAGGCAAGTGCTTTGTGAATACAGCACTTGCCTCTCTAACTTACGGCGGCGTAGCGTAAATACGCTGCGGTAAAAATGCGCGGATCTACGTGAATCCAGCCCAATGGGTACAAGTTGCCTGGAAGTCTCCTTGAAGTAGTACAGGAACCTTTCCTGAAGTCAGAGCGTCTTCAGTAGTGTACATCAAGACAGCTCTCATTCACTTTAATGTAATTTTTTATGTCGCGCGACTTGGGGAGACACAAGTCGGATCCCAAGTCGCGGTAGTGTGAACGAGCACTCAGTGTTGTCACATGAAAAGATATAATAAAATATTTACAAAAATGGGAGGGGTGTACTCACTTTTGTCAGATACTGTATATATATATATATATATATATATATATATCAGTCCTGATCAAAAGTTTAAGACCACTTAAAAAATGGCAAAAAATCATATTTTACATTGTTGGATCTTAACAAGGTTCCAAGTAGAGCTTCAACATGCAACAAGAAGAAATGAGAGTGCGACAAAACATTGTTTGAGCATTCAATTAATTGAAAATAACGAATAAACTGAAACAGGCTGTTTTTCAGCTGATCAAAAGTTTAGGACCACACCTCCAAAAAAAAAACTAAACCCCCCCAAAACAGAAATCCAACTTTCAAACATGAACTCAGTAATGAGTAGCTCCGCCGTTATTGTTGATCACTTCAAAAATTCATTTCGGCATTCAGTGGCGGCTGGTGAAGTTTTAGGAGGGGGGGCGCGAGACCCCGCCCCTCCATGTTTGGTCTCTCCCACTTCTCATAAGCCACGCCCCTTATAGAATCTACCCACTCCGTCCCCTGTATTCCACTTCACATCACAAATCATGGTATATAGCGCAGCCTTACAGATCAGCGCAAACAAACGAAAAAATTACACTGTTAGTAATGAAGGACTCTAAATGGGCATGAGATTATCAGAGACTGCGGACATACTGCACGAGATTACCAGAGACTGCGGACATACTGCACAAGATTACCAGAGACTGCGGACATACTGCACAAGATTACCAGAGACTGCCGACATACTGCACGTGATTACCAGAGACTGCGGACATACTGCACGTGATTACCAGAGACTGCGGACATACTGCACGAGATTACCAGAGACTGCGGATATACTGCACGAGATTAACAGAAACTGCGGACATACTGCACGAAATTAACAGAGACTGCGGACATACTGCACAAGATTACCAGAGACTGTGGACATACTGCACGAAATTACCAGAGACTGCAGACATACTGCATGAAACTACCAGAGACTGCTGACATACTGCATGAGATTACCAGAGACTGCGGACATACTGCACAAGATTACCAGAGACTGCGGTCATACTGCATTGGGGGGGGGGGTAATACGGGCCGCTATTGTTGCCGAACATAAAAAAAAATATCTTAATAAGTGGTGTGGGGGGGCTTGCAATTGGATGCCTGTCGCTATTTTCATGAAATAAAAACAAATGGTAATAACCCGGTGGGGGGGTTTGCCGGTTGGTTTTGTGGTGCCGTTGATGGCGAACATTAAAAAAAATAAGCAGCGGGGGGGGGGGGGATATTGGTTTGCTGTTTTTGGTTGTAATATGCCAAAATGTGGAAAAAAAATGTCAAGGGGTATAACTACTTTTTTTAGGCACTGTATATTTATTAAAACATTTTAGGAGTTAGGTGTTTAAACATTCAGACTTCAGGTCTGTAAGAAAAGTAAAACTCTTTTGTCTATGAAGGTCAGGCAGTTATAAAAAAAAAACATTAGGAAATTTAGCTTGCTCCTTCTGCAGTAATTGAAACTATGAGTTACTCTCACAAAATCAGACAAATTATTTTACATAGAGGTTTACTGCTAAGAATTTTGGTGCAGATGCAAGGTCCTGTCAACGGTATGAGTGACTGTCACTGCAGACATTATGTATTTGTGTGTGGAGAGGAAGGGGAGCTGGGTGTATTAAGAATTGGCGAATTGCCGTTGATGCCGAGCATTTAAAAGAAATATAAATAAGCGGGGGGGGTTGATTTGTAAGCCGCCGAACGGCCGCTAATTTCGGCAAACTTTTAAAGTAAGTAATCGGGGGGGGGGGGGGGCTGGTGGATCCCGACGGATTGCCTTTGCTGCCAGCCGACCATTTAAAAACAATAAGCGGGGGAGGGGAGAGCCGCCGAACGGCCGCTATTTGCGCTGAAGTTTTACACAAGTTTGCTAAGTGTAGTGTAGGGCGAGGGGGATCTGGAGACGGCTTCCTTACCTGGCTGCAGGCTCTCAGTGATGCGTCCCTCTGAGTTGCATAGTGCCGACGTCACTTCATGATGTCGGCACTATCCACAGCATATACTGGGTGCCGTGCACCCGCCCGGCCACAAGTCCATCGCACCGGAAGCTGTGGCGCGATGGGCATAGCCACAAAGGCATTTTTTGCCTGCCAGTGTAGCACCTCGTTGGCAATCTTGTGATTGCCCAGACGTGGCGCTTATCGTACCGCACTGCGCCCGGCGCCCGTGCACGGGCACAGTGCACATAGGGACCTTTTTTTGCTTTTTTTTTTTTTTAAAGGGACATGTTTAAATAAAACATTTTTTTTTTTTACTGACTTGGGGGGGGGGGGGGCGGCGCCCGGGCGCCCCCTATGGACGGGCCGCCACTGTCGGCATGCTTGATGCAAGCGTTTCCATGAGGTGAGGTGTTGTCCATTTTTGTAAACTTCCCTTGCCATCCATCCCCAAAGGTTCTCAATTGGTTTTAGATCAGGGGAACACGCAGGATGGGCCAAAAGAGTGATGTTCTTCTCCTGGAAGAAGTCCCTTGTCCTGCGGGCATTGTGTACTGTAGCGTTGTCCAGTTGAAAAACCCAGTCGTTACCACACAGACGAGGGCCCTCAGTCATGAGGAATGCGCTCTGCAACATCTGGACATAACCAGCGGCCGTTTGACGCCCCTGCACTTCCTGAAGCTCCATTGTTCCACTGAAGGAAAAAGCACCCCAGACCATTATGGCGCCCCCTCCACTGTGGCGCGTAGAAAACATCTCAGGTGGGATCTGCTTGTCATGCCAGTAACGTTGGAAACCATCAGGACCATCAAGGTTACATTTTTTCTCATCAGAGAATAAAACTTTCTTCCACCTTTGAATGTCCCATGTTTGGTGCTCTCTTGCAAAGTCCAAATGAGCAGTTCTGTGGCGTTCAAGGAGACAAGGTTTTTGAAGACTTTTTATTTTGTTTTTGAAGCCCTTCAGTCTCAGATGCCGTCTGATGGTTATCGGGCTGCAGTCAGCACCAGTAAGGGCCTTAATTTGGGGTCGAGGATCGTCCAGTGTCTTGATGAGAGACCCTGCTTATGCAGTTCAGCAATCCGACCACGTTCAAAAAGGGAGAGTTTTTTTGCCTTTGCCATCACAACGTATGACTACCTGACAGAACATGACAATGAATCCACATCTTTGCACAGATTTGGCCTTTTAAAGGCATGTGGTCCTAAACTTTTGATCAGCTGAAAAACAGCCTGTTTCAGTTTATTCGTTATTTTCAATTAATTGAATGCTCAAAAAATGTTTTGTCTCACTCTCATTTCTTCTTGTTGAATGTTGAAGCTCTACTTGGAACCTTGTTAAGATCCAACAATGTAAAATATGATTTTTTTGCCATTTTTCAAGTGGTCTTAAACTTTTGATCAGGACTGTATATATTATAATGTATTGTGACAGTGATGTGCCTTACCATGGTGTTAGGGGACGTTGGTGTCGCCCAAGGTACCGCAGCGTGATTACAGCATGAGTGTGATCGAGCGTGAAGCTTGGATTTGAACAGTGACAGAATGTGGATGATCCCTCAGGGCAGACCATACAGAGGAAAAATTCCAACCTGCCCTCAGGTCTCACACCACTTTGAGTAAATATCTCCCCAGGGCCCTTATAGGAAGCTGTTGAGGCCAATCAGAGAGCCAGCGCAGAAATAAATTGCAGTATGTTAATGGAAGACAGTTAAAAACACACAAAGCTGCCCGAGGACTGACAGACAAGACGAGGAGCTAGAAGAGCAATGGGGGAGACACTGGCAGGAGAACAGAGGACGTGGGCAGACATATAGATATTTACAACCATGAGATTTTAGGAATAACGCTACTCTACAAATGTATACATGAATGGGAAGATATGACCGTCTGGGAAATAGAACGATTTTAGTCTTAGGAGATATTATATGATATTATAGCATGCATATTTTATGAACAGGCTCAGGATAAAATATACAACTATAGAATAATACCAAATGTATCGGGGCTCTGGACTGAACAGAATATATGAAGTTATAGGATTATAAAAAAATTACCCAGAGAACTGATTATAATGTAGATACAATAAAGTGATTATAGTATAGATACAGGGGGTGATTATAATATAGATACAGGAAAGTTATTATAATAACATTACAGGAAGATTATTATAATATAGAAAGGGAGGTGATTATAAAAAAAACAGAAGGTCATTGTAAAACAGATACAAGGAGGTGATTACAATACAGATACAAGGAGGTGATTACAATACAGATACGAGGAGGTGATTATAATACAGATACGAGGAGGTGATTACAATACAGATACGAGGAGGTGATTACAATACAGATACAGGGAGGTGATTACAATACAGATACAGGGAGGTGATTACAATACAGATACAGGGAGGTGATTACAATACAGATACGAGGAGGTGATTACAATACAGATACAGGGAGGTGATTACAATACAGATACGAGGAGGTGATTACAATACAGATACGAGGAGGTGATTACAATACAGATACGAGGAGGTGATTACAATACAGATACAGGGAGGTGATTACAATACAGATACAGGGAGGTGATTACAATACAGATACAGGGAGGTGATTACAATACAGATACGAGGAGGTGATTACAATACAGATACAGGGAGGTGATTACAATACAGATACGAGGAGGTGATTACAATACAGATACAAGGAGGTGATTACAATACAGATACAGGGAGGTGATTACAATACAGATACGAGGAGGTGATTACAATACAGATACAAGGAGGTGATTACAATACAGATACAAGGAGGTGATTACAATAGAGATACAGGGAGGTGATTACAATAGAGATACAGGGAGGTGATTACAATACAGATACAAGGAGGTGATTACAATACAGATACAAGGAGGTGATTACAATAGAGATACAGGGAGGTGATTACAATACAGATACGAGGAGGTGATTACAATACAGATACGAGGAGGTGATTACAATACAGATACGAGGAGGTGATTACAATACAGATACGAGGAGGTGATTACAATACAGATACAAGGAGGTGATTACAATACAGATACAAGGAGGTGATTACAATACAGATACAGGGAGGTGATTACAATAGAGATACAGGGAGGTGATTACAATACAGATACAAGGAGGTGATTACAATACAGATACAAGGAGGTGATTACAATAGAGATACAGGGAGGTGATTACAATACAGATACAAGGAGGTGGTTTTATGCTCTTATACATCAGTAAGGGTGCCAGAGTAAAGGCCATATAATTGGATTGTTCTGTAAACAGGCCACCATTGCAGTATTCAGTGTTATTTTTTGAAGTAACGAGACTGGTTCTTCCTCACCTTTCAGTGTAGATATCTAGGCACAGTATTGGGGTGACTCAGACTGTGGCATAGAGGAGTAAGCATAATAATATATAATAATAATATAACAGCACTCTGCGTATATTAAAGCTATCGTCTAAGGATGCAGCTGTGAAATGATGAGAAGCACAGATAGGTGAGATATAGCGGTTAAATAGAGGCAGAGAGAATGTGGGTGGTAGTTTTGGTGGTAGAAGCATAAGTTGAGGGTAGTAATATTACTGGACAGTATTAGTAAAGTGTAGTGAGGTGGTTGCAGAGGGTAGCAACTGGATTTGCACAGTGCCAGTAGACAGTAGTAGGAGAATAAGTGTGAAGGGTAGTAAATTGGAGTAGAGTGTAAGTATAATCAATACATTAATGGTTGTTGAGGAAGTGGAGTGTAGGCTGGTGCTCTGACTTAAATAGAGATATAGTTAGACTGAAGGGCAGCACAGTATGCCTAGTGGTGTTAGGACGGGGTGTAAGTTGTAGTGTGAAAAAAGGGTAGCTGATAGTAGCAGTGTGGAGGGTAGTGAGTGCTGGTTCACACTACCGCGACTTGTGATCCGACTTGTTTCGCCCCAAGTCGCGAGACATAAGAAATTCAATTGAAGTGAATGAGAGCCGTCTTAAGGTACACTACTGAAGTCGCTCCGACTTCAGAAAAGGTTCCTGTACTACTTCTAGGCAACTTGCACCCATTGATTTAAATGGAAGTTGCCTCCAAAGTCAGATATCTGTCTTAACTGAAGCAACTTTACAGGAAGAGAAAATAGTTTACTCAGGAAAACCCCTCCCTCCCACAGAGCTGATTATTCTGTGATTGGCCACAGCCAAAGTCGCCTGTCCTGGAGGCAACTTTAAGTCGCGTTGTAAGTTGCTCCAAGTCGCGCTGAAGTTGCCTTGCAAAGTCGCAAAGTCGCGTTGTAAGTTGCTCCAAGTCGCGCTGAAGTTGCCTTGCAAAGTCGCTGTAAGTCGGGTTGCCCCTGTGTAAACCGGCTCTAAAGGGAAAGAGAAGAGGGCTGCTCACATAAAACTGTGTGAGTGAAGGGCAATAAGTGGTGTAGTGTAATTGTAGTGTAATAAGTGCGGTATTGTGATTGTAGTGCAATAAGTGTTGTAGTATGAGTGCAGTTTAGTACGTGCTGTAGTGTGATTGTAGTGTAATAAGTGCTGTAGTGTGAGTGGAAGGTAGCAAGCGCTGTAGCTGTGGGCAGGTTGGTTGGTGTAGTTAGCTGTTTGCGGTGGAAGTTAAAAGCAGTGTGAGCAGATGGTAGTAATTACTTAGTTTTAATGTGAACAGAGGGTAGTTATTACTTACGGTAAGTTTAATGTGAACACAGGGTAGTAAGTGGAGCACTGTGATTTGACATATAGAAGCAGTCAGTGTGGGAAAAGCAGACAGGAGGTGAATGGCCATGGAGGAGCCATGGATCCGGACCATCCAGAGACTTTTCTACCCCATCATGTGTGTATTCGGTCTCCCAGGTGAGTCTTATCTATTAATGGCAGTAAAATATATATATATATATACACACACACACACATATACATATACAGTATATATATAGTGGGTATTAATTTACACAACCTCTACAAGGGACATACCAAAGTATAATTCCTGCTCATTTACTATCACTGAATTTGCTAAATTAGAATTGTCAAGTATTGCAAATCTATTCTATAGATGTCAGACATGTAGCAAAAGCAAGACAACCTTAAAATATTTTTGAATAAGTGTTGTACATGGAAGAGTAGATAAAAACTCCATAAGACAAAATGAATAAAAGGAGCATTAAAAAGCTGAGGGGGGTCACTAAGTGGTGAATTTTGGGGTGCCAAATTGATTGCGTGGTATGCAATTCTTTTTCCAATTTGTAATTTTTTTTACTTTTTCTTCTTTATACTCTTTTTTCCTTTTTTGTTTCCTTTATTTATTTTTTATATCACATCAGTGATTACTTTCAGGAGGCTTATTCAACTTGACGTTCATTTTCTGTCTCCTTCTCAGTTTTACATCATGGTGGTATCTTTTTCCTACACTTTATTAATTTCCCAGTTTCTACTATATTTAATAGTCAGAACATTTATAAAAAAAAGTTTAATAAAATCTTATTCTAGTCTATAATTTTTCTCTAGTCTTTATTCTCGGCCTCTTTTTCTCTTTTCCATACTAAACTAATCGGCCACCCTAGCACCCTCCATCATTTTCTCTAGGTATTTCTCAGATATTTTAAATTCCTTCCATTTTCCCCATAATTTATTTTATTTTTTAGTTTGCCCTTTTTCTCCACTACTTAGGTATTCCATTCAGTTATAGGATTCTATTCGCTCAAGCCATTGTTTGATGTCTGGTTTCTCTGTACTTAACCATTTCGTTGGTATGAGCCCTTTTGCGGCGTTCCCTCATGGTATGCAAAAAAATTTCCAATTTGTATTTTTTTTTACTTTTTCTTCTTTATACTCTTTTTTTTAATCTAGTGCATCTGTTTTTTTTTTTGTTTTTTTTCCTCCGTTGCCTTAATTTCATAATAGTTTCTGGTTGATGCAATTTATGAATCAGTTTGTATCAGTAGAGATGGTAATAAGGAAGACCCTCTCCAGTGACAAATCATGATATCCTTTATAGCTGTGATCTCTGGGGACTGTGAAGTGCGGCAGATGCTCCCAAACAACTTTCAGGAGGACCCTTGTGTGATGTCTCCAATAACATGGCACAGATGTGTTGTTGGACCTCCAAATAACTATTGATGACACCTGGGGCGTTTCTGTGTCTGTCCCTACAGGTCTTACCCAGGAGCTTAATCTCTAATTATCTTTCTTTTTTTAAACTATGAACCCAAAGAAGATATTAAACGCAGACATTTCATTTACTTAAAACTATACTCTGATAATCCCCTGGTTGTCCTAATTTAGCCTGTGATGGAAAAGGACAACAGGCTGCTTGTTGAAATTGTTAATCGCTCAAAAACATGTTTTCTTATTCTCACACAGACATTTGTGAATGTCTTAAGCCCTGTACACGCGATCAGTCCATCCGATGACAATGGTCCGAAGGACCTTTGTCATCGGTTAACCGATAAAGCTGACTGATGGTCTGATGTGCCTACACACCATAAGTTAAAAAAACGATCGAGTCCAACGCAGTGACGTAAAACACAATGACGTGCAGAGAAAAATTAAGTTCAATGCTTCCAAGCATGCGTCGACTTGATTCTGAGCATGCGCGGGTTTTTAACCGATGCGTTTGCGTACTAACTATCGGTTTTGACCTATCGGTTAGGCGTTCATCAGTTGAATTTTAAAGCAAGTTCTAAATTTTTGGACTGAAGGATAACTGACCGATGGGGCCCACACACGGTCGGTTTGGACCGATGAAAAGGTCCTTCAGTCCGTTTCCATCGGTTTTGACCGACCGTGTGTACACGGCCTTAGAAGCTCTAGTGAGCCATACGTAGAAAATTTAGAACAAAAGTAGATCAGTTAAAGTGTAACTCCACAAAAAAAAACAATCCCTTCTGAGTGCCAAATTTATATTGCGTTAATTTGCGTACTATGTTGCTTTGAAGAAATAGATGTTTTTGTTCCGCTATGTCCTTTGCAGACTGATTCTAAATCAGAGGGTCTGATTTATTACAATCGCCTGGGGCACTCTCAGTGTTATAATGAAAAAAGTTGCAGTGTCTGCATCTCATTGGAAGTATTTATCTCTTGGGGATTATCTTGCCAAAACTGAAATTTCTATTTCAGGGGATGCCTAAAATGTTACGTGTATTGTAGTGTAGGCTTCTGAGAAAATCTGTCAACCAATCAGCAGGTAGCTACATTTCTGGGGACATTCTGTACACTAGCAGTGTATGGAACGCTCTCCAGGTTGCCATATTGCATTTAATTTAGCAAAAAATTAAAGCGGCTGGAGATTAAAAAGTTAAGGTAATTTTTAATAATACTAAATTACAATATGGTTTGTGTAGCAAGTGTATATTCTATAATTTTTTTTATTTTTATCTGCTATTTTATATATTTTTTCCACAAAAGGGGAGTTATCCTTTAAACCCTGTAGATGCAGATTATGATATTCCAGTTGGTCCCTATTGGCTAGCTTTGCCTAAAACTGGTGGCCTTTTAGACTAAATAACCAGAAGTTTGCAAAAACATATAGTTCAGTTGCAATTTATATGCCTTGGATATGCTAGCAACAAAATCTCTCATCTATAAATTTCTGGCTCTGTTCCTGCCCACTCAGGAGTTATTGGTGCTCCTGCCCACCTTTGTATGTTCCAGCTCCTTCTGTTCCGTTCCCTATAATATAAAATACATTGAAAGCCAAGCAGGGATGCTGAAAGCTCCTCAAAATGGGCACAGCAGGGAAACAGACCCATGAACATGCACAGGGTAGGTGAGAACCCCTCATAATAGGCACAGAAAGTGTGCAACCCCAGAAACTCAGTGCAGGGATGGTGGGAACCTCTTATAACGAGCACTACAGGAGTGAAAACCTGGTGACATAATGCAGAGAAGGTGGTAACTAGGGATGAGCGAACGGTTCGGCCCGAGCATAAATTCGGCCCGAACTTTGGTTGTTCGGCAAACAACGAACAATATGCAGAGATCGGGGCAAATTCGAAAGCCGCGGAACCCTGTCAAAGTCTATGGGACACGAACATGAAAAACCAAAGGTGCTAATTTTAAAGTCTTATATGCAAGGTATTGCCATAAAAGTGTTTGGGGACCCGGGTCCTGCCCCAGAGGACATGTATCAATGCAAATTTTTTTTTTTTTTAAAAAGCCGTTTGGGACAAGTCACCATTTTTTAACTCTGTTTTTGTGAAATGGTAGGGATACAATGTACCCCAATACCAATTCAAATAGGGCATGTGGCCTGGTATGATTCAGGAGGGGGGACGTTCTCTCGTCCCCCCTCTTTTCCTGCGGCCTGCCAGGTTGCATGCTCGGATAAGGGTCTGGTATGGATTTTTGGGGGGACCCCTACGCCATTTTTTTTATTTTGACGCAGGGTTTCCCATAAAATCTATACCAGATCTGAAGGGACTGGTATGGATTTTGGGGGGGACCCCTACGCCATTTAAAAAAAATCGGTGCAGGGTTCACCTTAATATTCATACCAGACCTGAAGGGCCTGGTATGGATTTTGAGCGGACCCCCATGCAATTTTGTTTTACACCTTTGGTTCAGGGTTCCCCTTAATAATGGACTGGAGGGGACCCATTTTTTTTCAATTTGTTTTATGTATATTGCTGAGACCCGACAATACATTACAGCTGCAATCAGTTTTATATTACTTTTTTTCCTATAGAAATGTCATTTTGCTGCAGGACTGATCTAAACATGGGAAAGATGTGCTACTTTACAGGCATACTATAGACACCCCCAGGTACGAAATTTAAAGCAATATTTCATTTTTATTGTTTCACTTTAAGCATTATTAAAATCATTGCTCCCGAAAAAATGGCGGTTTTTAAAACTTTTTTTTTGCATTGATACATGTCCCTTGGGGCAGGACCCGGGTCCCCAAACACTTTTTATGACAATACCATGCATATAAGCCTTTAAAATGAGCACTTTTGATTTTTCATGTTTGTGTCCCATAGACTTTAACGGTGTTCCCGTGTTCGAACACATTTTTTGCCTGTTTGCGGTGCGAACCGAACCGGGGGGTGTTAGGCTCATCCTTAGCGGTAGCCTCTTAAAATGAGCACAGAAGGTGTACAGAGCCAGAGTCTTAGCGCGAGGATGGGAAGCTCCTCATAATAAGCATAACAAACAGAATTCAAGATTATTTTCTTATAAAATGATGGATGAAATCTGATTGGATGCTACTAAGAATAACTCCACTTCTAATATAATTTTCTTTTTATCTTTGTGTCTATTAACTCTTAGGCCTCGTACAGACGAGAGGATATCCGTTTCCAGCGGATAAATCCTCTGGCGGATTTTGATCTGATGGCTGTACACACCATCAGATCAAAATCCCAGCGGAATACATCCGCGGTGACGTGCCCGCGCCGTCGCCGCAACGTGCGCGACCCTGGAAGGTAAATACTTCCACGCATGCGACGAATCAATACGATGCATGCGAGGGATGGGATCGGACGGACTTATCCTGTGAGTCTGTACAGACGACCGGATAAGTCCGGCGGACTGGATTCCAGTGGATAGATTTTTTAGCATGCTAACAAATTTTTATCCGCTCGGAATCCGTCGGATGGATTTTTATCCGCTGGGAAAT
Organism: Rana temporaria; assembly: GCF_905171775.1. NCBI lineage: Eukaryota > Metazoa > Chordata > Amphibia > Anura > Ranidae > Rana > Rana temporaria. The sequence continues at coordinate 37,426,354 of NC_053492.1, read as the reverse complement.
GTCCGCTCGGACGTACACACGACCGGATCTATCTGCTGGAACTGATCCGCGGATCAATCCCAGCGGATAGATCCGGTCGTGTGTACGGGGCCTCACAGGAGTTAATGTATTGCTATTTTTTGCACTGAATACAGAAGACAAAAGTAGACTTTGATGAGGGATCAGTAAAGTAATATAATGTCCAATAAAGATTGATTTCTCTCTCATTGCAGCCAGTATAGTGACCATGGCCGTCTTGTGGAAGGGGAACCTGGACATGTCCAAGTCCATTGTCTACTACTTGGTGTCATTGGCTGTTGCCAATATCCTCCTCATCCTGGTGGTGACCATTTTCCGGGACATCTTTTACTTCTATGTTGATTTTACACTTTACTGGCCCGAACCATCTTGCGGTGTCAGCAACTGGATATACTTTACTTGTGTGTACTCTCTAACATGGTTGACGGTAGCCTTTTCATTTGACCGTTATGTCATTGTTTGTTGTATGAAGTTGAAGCTTCGGTACTGCAGGCCTTCAGTCACAAGGTGGGTCATTCTTGGTGTTTACACAAGCGCTTTCCTTGTGGCCATGCCAACCTTCTGGATGTATGTTCCCATCCGTACCATCCAACCTGATGGTACCATCTTCCATATCTGCTCCCTCCACCGCAATCTGAGCTCCATTCCATTTCTGTCAGTCTACGACCATATCCAGACCACTGTGTGGATTGTCTTTCCTCTTCTGTCACTCATATTGACAAATGGCTTGACAGTGTGGCATATCAAGATGACCACCAGAGTGAGGCAAGTCCTGAAGACAAATGGGGGAAAGCAGTCAGATGATCCAGAGGTGTTACGCAGGAAGAGGTCTGTGACCTTGCTGGCAATGATCTCCATCTCATTCCTGGCTCACTGGCTGCCTAAGATGGTAATCAAAGTGGTAGAGAGGGTCACCTACCCACCAGTGAATCGATATGACTTCTACCACCCAGTGAATGTGGTAAGGATGCTCTGCAATATGCTGATTGTATTCAGCTCATTCAGTAATGTTTGCATCTACTCCCTCACTGTCACCAAATTCCGAGAGGAACTCTTTCGTGGGGTCAAGGTCTTCCTCTGCCGAATATCCACCTCATATTTCCCACCTTCTAAACCTATGAATGTATTTGCTATATGATGCTACAAGATGGACAGTCAATTGCTGCCTCATTTCAGAAGACAAAAGGAGATCAGAACTGAATTATGCAGACAAACATTTTCCTAAACGTAGAGTGGTATTTCAGTAGATGAACAACTGTTAGATCCACATTCATTTCTAAGACCTGCAGGATTGTTGTGTTTTTCTGGACAGTAAAAAGTGTGCAAAATATGTGTAGGTTTTAGTTTGGGTGTGTGTTTCGGGGTTGTACAGGTACAACTAATGCCGCCTACATGATCGGAAATTCCGACAAGAAAAGTTCGATGTGAGCTTTTGGATGGAAATTCTGACCGTGTGTATGCTCCATCAGACTTTTGCTGTCGAAATTTCCCCCAACAAAAGATTGAGAGCTGGTTCTCAAATTTTCAGACAGGAAAAAAATCCTATCCAAATATCTGATCGTCTGTAGCAATTTCCGAAGCGCAAAATTCCGACGCATGCTCGGAAACAATTTGACGCAACTTAATTTTCTCAGCTCGTCATAGTGTTGTACATCACCGCGTTCTTGATGGACGAAAGTTCAGAGAACTTTTGTGTGACCGTGTGTATGCAAGCCAAGCTTGAGCGAAATTCCGTCGGGAAAAACATCCAAGGTTTTTCCGACTAAAAATCCGATCGTGTGGCATAGGGGGTTGAGTGGGAAAAAAAGTTGGGCTTTGGTTCAATGTGGATGTCTTTACATCTTCTGTAAATGTAAATATATATTTAATGGCAAAATGTAACCTTTGTGCCTTGCAAAAAAATATATATCTGTCCTAGACTATACAGCCTAAAGTTTTTTGGGGGGATTTTTGCTGTGTATTTGAGGTCCATAACAGACCAACATTCCTAATCTATATGGCCAAATGTATGTGGATATTAGTCCAAATTATGGATTTCAGGTATGGATACTTTTAATGCTATAGCATACAAAGACATTTTAGACCAGGGGTCTCCAAACATTCTAAACAAAGGGCTGGTTTATTGTCCTTCAGACTCTTGGAGGGCCGGACTTTGGGCAGCGGGAGTGGAAATTTTCCTGGCATCAGTGGGGGTAAACATCTGGTATTAGGGGGAGGAATAGTGCCCCATTGCTGGTATCATAGGGAGGAATAGTGCCCCATTGCTGGTATCATAGGGAGGAATAGTGCCCCATTAGTGGCGTCAGTGGGAAAAATGGTGCTCCATTTTCGGTGTCAGATGGCAAAATAGGGTCTCGTATCAGTGGGAGGGATAGTGCCCCAAGGGCCAGATAAAGGCAAGCAAAGGGCCACAGTTTGGAGACCCCTGTTTTAGACCAGGGCTCAAAATTTCAAGTCCTGAGCTACTAGCCAGGCCTCAAGAGTTACTCGCCACCAGTTGCCCACCTAATTCATACACTGCCCTGCGCCTAATTGCACCCGTAAACACGCCCTCGTAGATTATCTCATGGAATGACAATGTTTTATGCAGAATCAAGTTACAAAATTAAATATTACCAACAACAACTTTAACAAAATGGGACAGGGCACTGGGGGCAGACCAGAGGGACAGGGCACTGGGGGCAGACCAGAGGGACAGGGCACTGGGGGCAGACCAGAGGGACAGGGCACTGGGGGCAGGCTCAGAGAGGTCATACTGTTAGGCTTAATGAGAATTGTAAGAAGAGCACCTGTGTACTGCTCTGCCTGTGCGCGGCTCACCAGACTACTTTTCCCGAGCATGCACCTTTCCTCTTCGGCTGCCAATCTCATCGGGACTCTAAGTGTAGGCACAGATTGGAGGGAGATTGGTCATGCAGCCCTGTCATCACTCGCCCCCAGCTTAAATCCACTCGCCAAATGCTAGTAGGCGGGTGGAAATTTTGAGGGCTGTTTTAGACTATTGTGCTCTTCCAACCTTGTGGTAACAGTTTGGGGAAGGCCCTTTTCTGTACCACCAACACTGTGTCCCTGACTCAACAGGTGAATATAAAAGTGCAAAAAAAAATAAAAGAATGGTAAAAAGTGATCTTGTTAGTTTTTTGTTCTTGCATTAAAATACACTTCAAAAACACAAATAAATATGTTGTCATATCCATTACAATCTTAAAATATAAAAACAAAGTACAGTGGCATGAAATATATTTATATGAATGAACTATGGCAATTATGACTTCTCTGTTTAGTTTCACTTTAAGTAGGCACAAATATAATGCAGTTTTGTTTTTACCCAGCAGGTGGCGATGCAGGATTGTAGTACTTTGTGAGGATACATTCACACTTGAGCGCAGCATATACAAGCAGTTGTAATTGTTTTTTTGTAGGTTTTTTTCACACATTTTAGGAGAAATGTGGAGCACACACACTTCTTTGGGGATGTTTTAGACTTTTTTTATGAGAGAGCCAAAAACACGTGTTTTAGTGCATTGTTTCAGGCATTCCTATTAATGTCTGTGAGACCAAAACTGTCAAAATCTGCCTGAAAATGAGCTTCTGTTGTTTTTCGAGCGATCAGGCGTGAGCACCATTTAAATGCATGACATTTTTATTGTTCACCATTTTCATAGTTGCCTACAGTCCTGATTTGCCTGGACATTCACAGAATTAAGACCTATGTCCCGGTCTAAATCAGTCCCGGGCAGAATCCCGGAGAATTAGGCTTTGTCCCGGGCAGGGGCAGACTGGGCCAGGAGTCTGATCCCTCATAAAAATCTGCACCCCTAAGCCGTCAACTGATGCGGTGTGAACATGGTCAGATGGTTAGCAAAGGTCTCTCTCGCTCCCTCTCTTTCTTTCTTTCTTTCTTTCTTTCTCCAAAAGAAATCTGACAGAAGTATCAACCTTTCTCCACTCCACAAAAAAACTAGAAACAATGGGCCAGATTCAGAGAGAACTTACGCCGACGTATCTGTTGATACGCCGCGTAAGTTCTAGGATGCGCCGTCGTATCTATGCGCCGTATTCTTGAAACCAGATACGCCTGAATTCTGGCTCCATCCGACCGACGTAAGTCTCCTACGCCGTCGTATCTTGGGTGCATATTTACGCTGGCAGCTAGGGGCGCTTCCGTTGATTTACACGTCGAATATGTAAATGACCTAGATACGCAGATTCACGAACGTACTTGCGCCCGTCGCAGTAAGCTACGCTGTTTACGTAAGGCGTACGTCCGGCGTATAGTTATCCCTCATAAAGCAGGGGTAAGTCATGTTAGGGTATGGACGTCGGAACAGCCGTCGGATTTTACGTTGTTTGCGTAAGTCGTACGTAAATGGGGCTGGGCGTAGGTTACGTTCACGTCGAAAACATTGAGCCGACGTATCTTAGGGAGTATATGCGACGTGATTCTGAGCATGCGCCGTTCATTCGGGAATTCATTTACATGGGGTCACGGCTAATTTTTTATACAACACGCCCACTACCTTCCTAATTTGAATTAGGCGGGCTTACGCCGGCCCATTTACGCTACGCCGCCGTAACTTAGGGAGCAAGTGCTTTGTGAATAGTGCTCTTGCCTCTCAGAGTTACGTCGGCGTAGCGCATATGAGATGCGCTACGCCCGCTGAACGATACGCCGAGCTACCTGAATCTGGCCCAATGTGTCTTGAAGTATACTCAAGCCTGAGTTTAAACTCCAAGGTCCCAGCACCTATTTTGAACTGCGAATGGGAATGTTCCCCCAAGGGGTTTTTCTAATAGCAAAGTATCACAACTGATCAATATGTAAAAAATCTTTATTAAGAAATTTTAATTCAAATCACATGTTGAACATTAAACTATGAGCTCTGTTTTTTTTTTACATGGTAATTATTGTAATGTAATGCTATGTATTTCTGTATTCTGGTATATATATTGTGTCCCATGACCAGAGCTCATATTTTAATGTTCAACATGTGATTTGAATTAAAATTTCTTAATAAAGATTTTTTACATATTGATCAATTGTGATACTTTGCTGCTGCTGCTGCTGCTGCTAAAAAAAAAAAAAAAAAAACCCTTGGGCGAACATTCCCATTAAAATTTTAGATGGGGTGTGCAGCTCGTTATCTCATATATGTGTCTTTCCTAGGGATGCACCAATATCGATACTGGTATCGGTGCCGATACTAGGCATTTTCATGAGTATCGGTACTCACGAAAATGCTCAGATACCGAAAACCGATACTGGAAGTGATGTCAGTTGGGGCGGGACACCTTCTGTAGGGTTAGAAAGTTGGGCCGGGGCACGGACATGGCAGCCGGTGCAGCCGGTTGGTATCCCGCGTGAAGCCGAACACAGTGCTGCTGCAGCCGAACACAACTGTGGTGAATTAACCCTCTTACATGGCAAGTGATTGGCTGGATTTTAACTACCTGAGGCCCGCGCTATAGCCAAATGACGGCTTCAGCGCGGACCTGAAAATCCAGGAGGACGTCATTTGACGTCCGCCCCTTTCCTCGCTCCTGAGCGCACAGCAGGGAAATTCTGTGCTGGCCGTGTCCCTTGGACACAGCCAATCACAGATCGCCGTGAATGGGCAATCGGAGTGGCCGTTTGGTATGCGATCTGTGCGGCCAATGAGAGATGATCTAAAATGTAAACATAGAGAGAGATCATCTCTCATTGCCGGCTCACAGAGACAGCGTCCTGTCAGGGAGAGAGGAGACCGATCTGTGTCCCTTAGGGACACAGATCGGTCACCTCCCCCAGTCAGTCCCCTTCCCCCACAGTTAGAACATTATTCAGGGTACACATTTAACCCCTTCCTCACCCCCTAGTGTTAACCCATTCAATACCAGTCACATTTATACAGTAATTAGTGCATATTTATAGCACTGATCGCAGTATAAATGTGAATGATGCCAAAAATGTGTTAAAAGTGTCCGATGTGTCCGCCATAATGTCGCAGTCCCAATAAAAATCACAGATCGCCGCCATTACTAGTAAAAAAAAAAATAATAAAAAATAATAATTCTGTCCCCTATTTTGTAGGCGCTATAACTTTTGCGCAAACCAGTCGCTTATTGCGATTTTTTTTTTTTACCAAAAATATGTAGAAGAATACGTATCAGCCTAAACTGAGAAAAAAAAAAGATTTTTTTTTAAAAAATTGGGCTATTTATTATAGCAACAAGTAAAACATTTTGTATTTTTTTTTCAAAATTGTCGCTCTTTTTTGTTTATAGCGCAAAAAATAAAAACCGCAGAGGTGATCAAATATCACCAAAAGAAAGCTCTACTTGTGGGGAAAAAAGGACCTCAATTTTGTTTGGGAGCCACGTCGCACGACTGCGCAATTGTCAGTTAAAGCGACGCAGTGCCGGAAGCTGAAATTTCACCTGGGCAGGAGGGGGGTATATGTGCCCAGTAAGCAAGTGGTTAAAGACACAGGCTGGATCTGGATGCAAGCGGGACACGGCGAGACACAGGCTGGTTGGGAGAAGGGCACAGCAGCAAGCTGTATCGGCGAGACACACCCTGAATGAGGGGTGACACAGGCTGGATGAGGGGTGACACGGGGACAGAGGCTGGATGAGGTGGGACACAGGCTGGAATAGGGGTTACACAGGGGGGACACAGGCTGGAATAGGGGTTACACAGGGGGACACAGGCTGGATGAGGGGGGACACAGGTTGGATGAGGGGGGACACAGGCTGCCCTCACTTACCCCTCTACTTCCCACCCTGCCCTCACCCCAGTCTCACCCAACTCTCTAACAACCCCCCCCCCCAAACCAGCCTCCCACCTATGAGATAGGTATCGTAATCGGTATCGACGAGTACCTGAGGTAAAGTATCGGTACTCGTACTCTGTGTTAAAAAAGTGGCATCGGTGCATCCCTAGTCTTTCCCATTACTATTTTGAACTGTTGGCTTGGCATTTTCGTAGGCCTAAATCCAAAGCAGTCAGGGGCAGATCCTCAAAGAAATTACGCGGCGTATCTCTTGATACGCCGCGTAATTTCAAATGTTGCGCGTCGTATCTTTGTTTTGGTATCCCCAAAACAAGATACGACAGCATCTGTGTTAGATCCGACAGGCGTACGTCTTCGCACGCCGTCGGATCTTAGATGCAATTTTTCGGCGTCCGCTAGGTGGCGTTCACGTCGTAATCCGCGTCGAGTATGCAAATTAGCTATTTCCGACGATCCACGAACGAACGAGCGTCCGTCGCATTTTTATAAGTAGTTTCCGTTCGGCTTTTTCCGGCGTATAGTTAAAGCTGCTATCTGGTGGCGTACTCAATGTTAAGTATGGCCGTCGTTCCCGCGTCTAATTTTAAAAATCTTACGTCGTTTGCGTAAGTCGTCCGTGAATGGGGCTGGACGCCATTTACGTTCACGTTGAAAACAATGACGTCCCTGCGACATCATTTAGCGCAATGCACGGCGGGAAATTTTAGGGACGGCGCATGCGCAGTTGGTTTGGCGCGGGGACGTGCTTCATTTAAATTGAACACGCCCCCTACCTGCCCAATTTGAAATCCGCCGCGAGAGATACACTACGCCGCCGTAACTTACGGCGCTAATTCACTGAGGATTCAAACCAAAGCCAGGTAAGTTACAGCGGCGTAGCGTATCTCGCATCTGCGCCGGGCGCAGCGGAGGTACGTGGATCTACCCCTCAGTGTTTTTTTGCCATCTGAAAACCAAGTCCGTAGTATTTAGTTGGTATAAAACGTGACAACAGATATCTTCTCTGTATGTCTGGTATCCTTACTGCATGAGTAGACAATAAAATGAAGAAGCAGCCAATGATCTCACAGCACAGGATGAGTGGTTTGTATTGAAAATGATTTATTATATGGTGCCCCCCTGCAAGATCTTTTTTAATAAGTCCTAGGTCTTTCATTGTTTACCATAAATTCTTCAGCTTTCGTTGGGCATACCTCACCTCTTTCTGACATTGTTGCTCTCTCCGTAACTGTTTGTTTTGCTCCAGCAGCTTCTTTTTCTGGGCCTGTAGGTCCCGGTATTGGTTGATAAGCTGGAGAAGCTCCTGCCTCAAAGTTTGGTTCTCTTCTTTCACCTTCTGACTCACATCTTGCAGGACGTTCTTGGCCTCCTCATGGGCCTTCTGGGACAGCTGGTTCAGCTGCCGTTCTGAGTTCTGCTGACATTCCACTTTTTGCCGCAGGAAGGCGCTCTTCACCCTCAGCAGAGACTCGGCATGCTTACCCCGGGAGGCCATCACTTCAGACTCCAGTTGCCTAATGAGTGAGATCTGCTCCTTCTGAATCTCCTTCATGGGTTCTAGCTCCTTCAGCTCTTTCCTCAAATTGGCCAATTCGGTTTCCCGCTCGAGAAGTTGATCTCTCATCTTCTTCTCTTTCTCTTGGAAGGAGGCCTCAAGTTTCTCTTTCTGCTTCCTGATGTCTTCCAGCTCTCGTGTGTTCTGGTCATTCAGGCTGATGATGGCATCCTGCCGCCGTTGGCTTCTTTTGCCCACGTACAATAAATATTCTTGACTCTCCACACGGACTCTTTCAGCCTCTTCCTGGAGGAACTCATTCTCTCGACGTAGCTGCTCCAGTCGTCTTCTCAGGCCATCGTTTTCAGCAATCAGGCGGTCATGTTCATCATGTAGACGCTCCTCTCTCTCGCTAACCACAACTTCTTTTCCGTCCCCGCCATCTTCAGCCTGTTCAGGGCTTGTCTTCCCAGAATCTTTTGCAGCTTTGCTCTGCGACTTCTTTTTTGGTGGCATCTGTGACATACATGAATAGAGGTTTAGTGACCATTTTATGATGAGATTCCATTACACAATTTCTCTACCTGGACTCCATAAAATAATAGCAACCAATGAGATTTGGGTGTTTTTCAGAACATTTGCAGTTATTATCTGTCAGTTTTGTTATAGAATTCATATTTACACAAGAGCCTTTTGCCGTGTACACACGCTCAGAATTTTTTACAACAAATGTTCGATGGGAGCTTGTTGTCGGAAATTCCGACCGTGTGTAGGCTCCAATGGACATTTTCTGTCGGAATTTCCGACAACAAAAATTTGAGAGAAGGTTCTCAAATTTTCCGACAACAAAATTCCACGCATGCTCTGAATCAAGTACGAGACGGAAGCACTCGGTCTGGTAAAACTAGCGTTCGTTATGGAGATAGCACATTCATCACACTGTTAGGCCTCGTACACACGACGGGACATGTCCAATGAAAACGGTCAGCGGCGGATTTTGGTCTGATGGCTGTACGCGGTGACGTGGGCGCGACGATGACGCGTCGACGTGCGCGACCCAGGAAGGTCAATGCTTCCACACATGCGTCGAATCACTTTGACGCATGCGAGGGCTTTCGGACGAGCGGACATGTCTGGTGAGTCGTACAGACGACCGAACATGTCCGACGGACAGGCTTCCAGCGGACATGTTTCTTAGCATGCTAAGAAACATTTGTCCGCTGGAAACCTGTCCGATCCGCCGGAAAATTGTCCGGTCAGCCATACAGACGACCGAACATGTCCGCGGAAACTGGTCCGCGGACCAGTTTCAGCAGACATGTTTGGTCGTGTGTACGAGGCCTAACAGACTGAAATCACAAGGCTGAAAAGCGCGAATCGTCTCTCACCAAACTTTTACTAACATGACTGGTATTGAACTTCCCTTTAATAGTGCCGTCGTAAGTGTTGTACGTGACCGCGTTCTTGACGTTCAGAATTTCCGACAACATTTTGCGACCGTGTGTATGCAAGACAAGGTTGAGCGAACTAACGTCAGAAAAAAATCCACGGTTTTGTTGTCGGAATGTCCGATCGTCTGTACGCGGCATTGGTCACTATAACAATACAGTGTATCCTATGCAGTGAGGATCAGGACCATTCTTAAAATTTTGATTCTGCTAATCCATGTAATCTGTGCCACCTCTCCAACACAACATGCAAATTCAGCAACTAGAACAGAACAGCCAACAAAGGGGTCTACTTATAAAGGATTTACTGTGCAATGAATACCCCAAAATGTTTAATAGACATTTAGCCATCTGTATTTTATAGTGTTTTCAAACAAGATTCAGTCTATGGGGTCTCCATTTAGTGATCATAATTTGGTATTTTCCAGAAATACCTCAATCTGGAAAACACTGCTTTATGCCACTAGTTGGAGCTGACGGTCACAGGAAATTAACATATTAGGTAAAATAAGGGGATTATGTGTATAGCAGCAGATATGCAATTGTTGTGTGTTTATGGAATCTCTCTGTTGTATTGTATGAGGATGGTGAAGGGTGAACCTTGTTTTAAAATGCTAGGTCAGCCTTTCTCAACTTTTTACTCCAGTGGAACCCCCAAAATAAATTTCAGGTTTTGAGGAACCCTTACTAAAACCAATTAATCTGAGGTCGAAAGGAAAAGCAGTCATTAATCCCTGTGAAAAAAAAATCCCTTGTGTGTAATCAGTCTTAGGGCTTGTTCAGATATGCTACCTAGGGGTGGTAAAAGCAGGTGGCTGAGCTGCAGTTTTAGTTAGAATGCATTAAGGTGGCCCCGATCCTCCTTATCTGGGGTTCTCCTGGCTCCTCCTCTTCACGAGTGCCCACACGGAGAGACGCATTCCATGGTGGCACTCAGGCGGGCCCGCTCCCGAGTCCTGCTACTGCGTCCATTGACACAGACAGCAGGACTCTGCCCCGACTCCTGTGTCACTAGATTTGATTGGCAGCAGCGAGAGCCAATGGCTGTCAGAGGAGAGAAGACAGAGAGTGTGTTTCTACAAAGTAGAAGCAGTGATCTGTCATCTCTCCTAGTCACTCCCCTCCCCACACAGTTAGAACACACTGAGGGAACACACAGTTAACCCCTTGATCGCCCCCTGGTGTTAACCCCTTCCCTGCCAGTGACATTTATACAGTAATCAGTGCATTTTTATAGCACTGATCGCTCTATAAATATGGTCCCAAAAATGTGTCAAAAGTGTCCATCGCAATGTCAGAATACCGCTAAAAATCGAAGATTACCGCCATTACTAGAAAAAAAAATGCCATTAATCTTTCTCATAGTTTGTAGACACTATGGGCCAGATCCACGTACAGCGGCGCATCTCTCCGCCGGGCGCAGCGTATCTAAGATACACTACGCCGCTGTAACTAATTATTTTTTTTCAAATCCTCAAAGAATTTGCGCCGTAAGTTACGGCGGCGTAGTGCATCTTTGGCGCGGCATTCAAATCTCTGTGATGGGGGCGTGTTTTATGTAAATATGTTGTGACCCGACGTTAACAACGTTTTTTTTTTAACTGCGCATGCGCCGTCCGTGGGGGTATCCCAGTGCGCATGCTCGAAATTAACCCGGAACAAGCCAATGCTCACGACGGTGACGTCATTCTACGCAAATCCCTATTTGCGAACGACTTATGCAAACGACGTAAAAAATTAAAAATGCGAGGCGAGTACGCCACCATATAGTAGCTTTAACTATATGCCGGAAAAAGCCAAATGCAAACGACGGAATAAAATGCACTGGCCGGACGTACGTTCGTGGATCGCCGTAACTAGCTAATTTGCATATTCGACGGAAACGCCACCTGGCGGCCGCCGAAAAATTGCATCTAAGATCCGACGGCTTACTAAGACGTACACCTGTCGGATCGACACGAGATGCCGTCGTATCTTGTTTTGTAGAGACAAAACAAAGATACGACGCGCAAAATTTGAAATTACGCAGCGTATCAAGAGATACGCCGGCATAATTCTTTTGTGGATCTGCCCCTATAACTTTTGCGCAAACCAATCAATAAACGCTTATTGCAATGTTTTTTTTACCAAAAATATGTAGAAGAATACGTATAGGCCTAAACATTTTGGGGGTATTTATTATAGCAAAAAGTAAAAAATATATCTGTAGCACTACCCACGAAGGAGCTGCTGGTTTGTTTTGGGTGACATGTTACCTCTATTCCTCCGCCGTCTGAGGTACACGATGAGAGTTGAGAAAAACTTCAATGTCCACACTTTAGGCTTCTTTTTCTTTGCTTTATTACCCAACGGGGTAAAAGAATAAAAGTAGTAGTTGAAGAGGTGGAAAGGGTAACAGGTTCAGGTGTATAACTTTGTTCGGAAACAATCCTGCTTCCAGCAATGTAGCTTTCGTCGCCACTCTAGCCAGAGCCGGTATTGTGCACCTGGATAGGCCTCTCTCACCAGCCTAGCAGCCAGAGTGTCACACGGAAACTTAGCAAAGTCTCTGCCACAGACCTTCCCAAAGATGGAGATGTATTCGGTCAAGAATCCTTCTCAACACAGGATTAAGCACCCGGATCTCTCTTGAATACACTTTGGTAATTCAAAACTGACAGACAACCATTATTCAGCCTCTCAGTAATTGTGCGTCCTTCGATGAAGTTCAAGGCCTCTCCTGAGATACCAGCCTCATGCTCGGTACTCCCCCAGACAGGTTCTTCATCGGGCGGCTTCCTCCCTCAGGATGGACAGCACAGGACCACTCTGCAACTGTAGACCCAGTCTGACTACCAGGCCTACATAGTAGATCACAACCCCGGACCAACGTGGTCCCGGAGCCAGGAACACTTGAACACGCACCGCCGGCCATGAGGGCCACACACAGGGGGTGGTGGGACGACAGCCAGGATCGGCAACGAATGGCGACGACCACGAACTAATGACGTCTGTCCCTTAAGTACTCTCCCCCAGCATGCACAGCGAGGCGATCAACCCCCACTGATTGGCTGCCAAGGAAAAACACCCAATACACCCTGACTTGACTGCTGCCACCCTTGGCCTGGGGTGGTACCAACACCCCAGACAACAATAGTGGTCACTCACAGTACTGCCATGGCTGGAACAGAGGCCCAAATTTGGTAAAACAGTACAATCAGAGGCAGTTAAATCTCTGATTACCCTCAAAATTTAAGGCAGCGCCAACTATGAAATTAGCAGGCCGCTACATATCTTTTTTTTTTTTTCTTTCAAAATGGTCGTTGTTTTTTTGTTTATAGTGCAAAAAAATAAAAATCCCAGAGGTGATCAAATACCACCAAAAGAACGCCCTATTTGTGGGGGAAAAGGACGCATATTTTGTTTGGGTACAGCGTCACACGACCGAGCAATTGTCAATTAAAGCGACACAGTGCCAAATTGTAAAAAGTGCTCTGGTCAGGAAGGGAGAAAATCTTCTGGGGCTGAAGCGGTTAATACCATAGATAATAACCCTCCAGCAGCAATAGCAGATAAATGCTTACATAATGCATTACAAAGTTAACTAAACCCATTAGGGGCAGATCCTCAAAGATCTGCACCGGCGCAGCGTATCTAAGATACGCTACGCCGCCGTAACTTACCTGGCTTTGGTTTGAATCCAGAAAGAATTTGCGCCATAAGTTACGGCGGCGTAGTGTATTTCTCGTGGCGTAAGGGCTCGGAATTCAAATGCGGCGAGTAGGGGGCGTGTTTCATTTAAATGAAACGCGTCCCCGCGCCGAACGAACTGCGCATGCCCCGTCCGTCAAAACTTCCAGGGTGCATTGCTCCAAATGACGTCGAAAGGAAAAGGCTAATTTGCATACTCGACGCAGAATACGACGTGAACGCCACCCAGCGGCCGCCGGAAAATTGCATCTAACACAGATGCCGTCGTATCTTGTTTGGTGGATACCAAAACAAAGATACGACACGCAAAATTTGAAATTACACGGCGAAATTACGCGGCATGAGCAAAATCTCACAAGAATGAGAGAGAGAGCTGTGCATGATGTCATAAGCCTAGGCTAATGACCAGACAATAAACAGGAAGTGGGCTGTATAAGGTATTTACTGGCAGAAAAAAAAAAGTTTTACTATCCAAAGTTATAACAACAAGGGCAGAAGATTTAACCACTTCCGCCCCTAAACATTTTGCTGGTCAATGACCGGGCCACTTTTTGCGATTCGGCACTGCGTCGCTTTAACTGACAATTGCGTGGTCGTGCGACGTGGCTCCCAAACAAAATTGGCGTCCTTTTTTTCCCCACAAATGGAGCTTTCTTTTGGTGGTATTTGATCGCCTCTGCGGTTTTTATTTTTAGCGCTATAAACAAAAATAAAGCAACAATTTTGAAAAAAAATAATATTTTTTACTTTTTGCTATGATAAATATCCCCCAAAAATATATAGATTTTTTTTTCCCGCAGTTTAGGCCGATACGTATTCTTCTACAAAAAAAAATTACAATAAGCGTTTATTGATTGGTTTGTGCAAAAGTTATAACGTTTACAAAATAGGGGATAGTTTTATGGCATTTTTATTAGTATTTTTTTTTTTTTACTAGTAATGGTGGCGATCTGCGATTTTTATCGGTACTGCGACATTATGGCGGACACTTCGGACACTTTTTTGGGACCATTGGCATTTTTATAGCGATCAGTGGTATAAAAATGCATTGATTACTATAAAAATGTCACTGGCAGGGAAGGGGTTAACACTAGGGGGCGCTCAAGGGGTTAAAAATGTTCCCTGGTTTTGTTCTAACTGTAGGGGGGTGGGACTCACTAGGGGAAATGACTGATCGCTGTTCATACTTTGTATGAACAGACGATTGGTCATTTCTCCCCCTGAAAGAACCGGGATCTGTGTGTTTACACACACAGCTCCCGGTTCTCGCTCTGTAAACGAGCGATCGCGGGTGCCCGGCGCCAAGGGCGAGCAGGGGGCACGCACCCCTAGTGGCCGCAAAGCAAAATCACATTTATATTACGTGATTTTGCGCAGCCGAGCCGACCTGCCGGCGGTGGGCGGTCGGCAAGCAGTTAATAGATGGAAAGATGAAAAATGACTGAAGGTCCGCTTTAAAATGGTAGTAAACCCTTCCATATACCCAGTGTAGTGACTGACCTTGGGTGATGCACAGAGATGAAACAAGCCCTTGTACAAGTTGTACCTTTTTATCTGCAGTGGTCTCTTCTCAATATCTGTTCAATGTGCCGAATTGATAAAGCCTATCTGAGCGTTCAGAAAAAAAGGGGGGTGGAGAGCTGAAGTCACACTCTGCAGAGTTCAGTGAAGAGAGCTTTGAGAGGTGATTGGAGGGAAGGAACTTCAAATACACTTCGGCCCGGATTCACATACATCGGCGCATATTAATATGCCCCCGTAGCGTATCTCTTTTACGCTACACCAGCGCAGTGCACAGAGGCAAGCACTGGATTCACAAAGCACTTGCTCCCACTCGCTGTTAAAGATACGCTGGGTTTCCTCTGCGTAAGCCAGCGTAGGTGGAAGTGGGCGTGAGCCATGCTAATGAGGCGTGACCCCATGCAAATGATGGGCCAAGCACCATAGAAGTACTTAAAATGAACGGCGCATGCGCCATCCTGTGGCTGCATCCCAGTGCGCATGCTCAGAATCACGTCGAAACAACTGCCTAAGATATGTCGAATCACTGCCTACGACGTGAACATAACCTACGCCTAGTCATATTCACGTACGTAAACGTAATCGACAAAAGATACGACGGCTGTGTTCCCTGGTCCATACCTTTGCATGAGTTGCGCCACCTATATGGGGAATAACTTTACGCCGGACGTACGATTTACGCAAACCGTGTATATTATGCGCCGGGCGCAACTACGTTTGTGAATTGGCGTATCTCCCTCATTTTCATATGTGCATAGAAAATCAATGGGAGCCGAAAATGCGCCCGGCGTAAATATGCGCCCACGATACGACGGCGTAGGCAAGTTACGTCGGTCGTAGGAAGCCTATTTTTAGGCGTATCTCAGATTGTGGGCACGGCGCACAGATACGACGGCGCATAGATAGACTTACACGGCATATCTCGAGATACGTTGGCGTCAGGGGTGGCAAACACAAGGCCCGGGAGACCTTGCCATGTGGCCCGCGCATCCGTGATGCGAACGGGGTCGATCCGCGTAGCACACCGCTGCCTCGGCCTTAGGAAAGGCCGTGGCTTCGGCCTAGCGCCGGAGCGGTCGGCCATCTTGGTACACCCGGCGGCGTCGGCTGCCTAGGTCCCACCTTCTGGAGCCTGCAGCTCCTATGATTGACATCCCGGAGATCCAATCCCCGGACTGCGGGACGTGTGACGTCCATCATAGGCGCCGCAGACTCCACAAGGCGGCAATTACAAGCCTCCTCCAGTCCATACCATGCACTGCAAAGATCCTGGCTCGGGTGGGGGCTCTCCTCTCCTTTCTGGCTGGCTGGCTGGCTGCATGTCAGGTAGGTGAAGTCAGTGTATGTCAGATAGGTGAGGTCAGTGTATGTCAGGTAGGTCCATGTGTGTCAGGTAGGTCCATGTGTGTCAGGTAGGTCCATGTAGGTCAGTGTATGTCAGGTAGGTCAGTGTATGTCAGGTAGGTGAAGTCGGTGTATGTCAGGAAGGTGAAGTCAGTGTATTTCAGGTAGGTCCATGTATGTCAGGTAGGTGAGGTCAGTATGTCAGGTAGGTGAAGTCTATGTATGTCAGGTAGGTCCATGCATGTCAGGTAGCCCATCCCATCCCATAATAAATAGCGGACACATAGTCTTACAGATACAACCGGCCCTTTGAGGGCAACCATACTGCTAATGCGGCCCCCGATGAATTTGAGTTTGCCGCCCCTGGCGTAAGTGCTTTGCTCCAGCAGCGATGTGAGAGAACTAAAATAAAAAGGAGAACATTCTTGGAAACAAGGCAAATGTTATTGATAGGGCCCACCGCTCCCCTGGAACTGACGTCACGCCCCGGCTCCCTGTGTGGCTGAGATACAGGAAGTGGAGGCATCTACCGGCACTACACCAGATCACAGCCATCACAAGTGATTTCCTCCCGGACGTTCCATGGTTTTACACACGCCATTTTATCTTCCATTGTGAGTATGTTTGCTCTACTTGCTCATTAAATGATATGCAACCTACTGCACTTAGAGTGGCACCTCTGTGTTTTCTCCCCCTTCAATCAGCTGGTGATCCCTCCTCTGTCACCTTTTTTCTCTTGGTGTCAGGAAAACTTGTCAGAAGTGACTCATGCTGATAGCAGAGGAACGAGGCAGCAGACAGAAATGACACTTTGCTCTGAATTGAGACAAGTACACACTATAGAGGGATATGCTTTGTTCAGATTTCATGTCTGAGGTTTAATGGGCCTGCAACACGCCAGTTCTCCCTTATTAGAGTGAAAAGGTGACATATCACCCCCTCACCGCCTGCATAGTTGCCAACATTGCAAAAAATAAATCCAGGACACTTTTTTGCATGTAGGCGGAGACTTGCTATAATTAGGGGGGCGTGACATTCATTTGTAGGCATGTCACACCCGAATAGAAAAATAAGGCAGAGTCCGTCCTTGCATCAGGTGCAACACGCACTACACTACACTGTTTACTACACTGATTACCACTACACTACACTACACTAAATTAATACACTACACCAGGGGTCCCCCCCATTTGTCAGCCCCCTCCACACTTGTGTCCGCATCAGAGTCCCCTCCACACTTGTGTCCGCATCAGAGTCCCCTCCACACTTGTGTCCGCATCAGAGTCCCCTCCACACTTGTGTCCGCATCAGAGTCCCCTCCACACTTGTGTCCGCATCAGAGTCCCCTCCACACTTGTGTCCGCATCAGAGTCCCCTCCACACTTGTGTCATCAGAGTCCCCTCCACACTTGTGTCATCAGAGTCCCCTCCACACTTGTGTCCGCATCAGAGTCCCCTCCACACTTGTGTCCGCATCAGAGTCCCCTCCACACTTGTGTCCGCATCAGAGTCCCCTCCACACTTGTGTCATCAGAGTCCCCTCCACACTTGTGTCATCAGAGTCCCCTCCACACTTGTGTCATCAGAGTCCCCTCCACACTTGTGTCATCAGAGTCCCCTCCACACTTGTGTCATCAGAGTCCCCTCCACACTTGTGTCATCAGAGTCCCCTCCACACTTGTGTCATCAGAGTCCCCTCCACACTTGTGTCATCAGAGTCCCCTCCACACTTGTGTCATCAGAGTCCCCTCCACACTTGTGTCATCAGAGTCCCCTCCACACTTGTGTCATCAGAGTCCCCTCCACACTTGTGTCATCAGAGTCCCCTCCACACTTGTGTCATCAGAGTCCCCTCCACACTTGTGTCATCAGAGTCCCCTCCACACTTGTGTCATCAGAGTCCCCTCCACACTTGTGTCATCAGAGTCCCCTCCACACTTGTGTCATCAGAGCCCCTCCACACTTGTGTCATCAGAGTCCCCTCCACACTTGTGTCATCAGAGTCCCCTCCACACTTGTGTCATCAGAGTCCCATCCACACTTGTGTCATCAGAGTCCCCTCCACACTTGTGTCATCAGAGTCCCCTCCACACTTGTGTCATCAGAGTCCCCTCCACACTTGTGTCATCAGAGTCCCCTCCACACTTGTGTCATCAGAGTCCCCTCCACACTTGTGTCATCAGAGCCCCTCCACACTTGTGTCATCAGAGTCCCCTCCACACTTGTGTCATCAGAGTCCCCTCCACACTTGTGTCATCAGAGTCCCCTCCACACTTGTGTCATCAGAGTCCCCTCCACACTTGTGTCATCAGAGTCCCCTCCACACTTGTGTCATCAGAGTCCCCTCCACACTTGTGTCATCAGAGTCCCCTCCACACTTGTGTCATCAGAGTCCCCTCCACACTTGTGTCATCAGAGCCCCTCCACACTTGTGTCATCAGAGCCCCTCCACACTTGTGTCATCAGAGTCCCCTCCACACTTGTGTCATCAGAGCCCCTCCACACTTGTGTCATCAGAGTCCCCTCCACACTTGTGTCATCAGAGTCCCCTCCACACTTGTGTCATCAGAGTCCCCTCCACACTTGTGTCATCAGAGTCCCCTCCACACTTGTGTCATCAGAGTCCCCTCCACACTTGTGTCATCAGAGTCCCCTCCACACTTGTGTCATCAGAGCCCCTCCACACTTGTGTCATCAGAGCCCCTCCACACTTGTGCCCCCCCCCCCGCACATTCCTTTCCCCACTATCGCCTGCTATAGATCTGTGTGAATAGCTTACCGGCCAAGTTAGAACCCCCGCGACTCCCGCAACTCGACCAGAGTCCGTACCTGCACTAAGTCTGATGACTCTGCAGGCCGGATAAAAGCACATAGCGGGCCGGATGATCAATCGTACCTCGGGGACCCATGAACTTTGCAGACCCATGAACTAGGTGGCGGCAGCGGCGGGTAGAGGAAGATCGCATCCCATCCACATGTTCAATGGATATCGGGGAGGGGCCGCCAAAAGAGAGAAGCCGATTGGCTGCCCCTCTCCTCTACACTGAACGTAAGAGGACTATAGGAAACAACACAGTGGCGGCGGCGGCCATTTTGGTGTAGCCGTTGTCGTTTTTTTGGCAAAAACATTTTTGAATTTCCCGGAACAAAGTCTCGGGACAAAAACAATCCGGGACAAGGGTCCTAAATCCGTGAATGTCCCGGGAAATCCGGGACTGTTGGCAACTATGACCGCCTGTCAAATACCCTCTGAATAGCGATCCACCATGGGTTGCTTTTCAGAGGGGTGGCAAGACCTTCTGCGTGTGAGGGTGACATTGTGACCAGCAGTGTAAGACGGGTTGTCAGAAGTTCTCTGGGACCTGAATGTTATTCTAGGGGTATAAATGGGATGTTACTCTGTGTACATCACTAATCCTCTATTATAAGAGATGTGGGGCTGTCTGGCTGGAAGATGTTATCATATGATGATAGTATAGGGATCATATATAGGAAGTAATGTACATTGTATTACTCACCCCCGGTCAGGAGGGATCACACCTGTGCTGGTACAATTTGTTCTGCACTCTGTGTATTCATCACTCTGCGTGTTACCTGGAGACCACAAACAAATCTCATTATCCACCAATCACTGCTGTCCAATTCCACCCTCCACCAATCACTTTCGTCCGACTCCGCCCTCCACCAATCACTGACTTCAAACTCCGCCCTCCACCAATCACTGCTGTCCAATTCCGCCCTCCACCAATCACTTCTGTCCAACTCCCTCTCCACCAATCACTTCTGTCCAATTCCCTCTCCACCAATCACTTCTGTCCAATTCTGCCCTCCACCAATCACTTCTGTCCAACTCCTTCTCCAGCAATCACTTATGTCCAATTCCGCCCTCCACCAATCACTTCTGTCCAACTTCCTCTCCACCAATCACTTCTGTCCAACTCCATCTCCACCAATGACTTCTCGTGAGCCTCCGTTTCACCCCATTCATCCTCCCCCTCCCACCCACACTCGGTAAACAGAAGGCACACCGTTATATCCTTATAATGTATATACTATGATATCAATCACATGTCTATCATTTATAGTGAAAGTGTCATTTACAGACTCTCCACCTTCTCCAGCGCACTTAAGCGCGCTCCTCTGCTCGTGGCCGCACATCGGCTGGAGAATTAGACAAGTTGGAATACCACCACGAGCATGCGCAGACTCACGCAGTGCGCACGCAGGAAAGCGGCTTTCTACGTTTAGTAACGCGCTACGTCACGCGTATACACCCACCAGCGTGCCGGGGAAAGAGTCTTTGGGTGTAGTAAGGTGGCCGCCGCCGCACACTATTGGTTAGTCATAGAAAGGGGGCGGTGCTTGTCTGAGGAGGCGGCAGAAGGGTGACGTGTCTGTCCAGAGCGGAAGAGACTCTACAGAGAGGTACAAGAGACATATAAGAGCCGGACACCGGGGAGAGGTAATGATAGACTGAGATATTGAGGTGGGAGAGGTAATAATACAGGGGGCTGTCCCCTCATGTCTGTATGGGGCTCGTCCATAATGAAGACATGTTGTGTTAGAAATGTATGACTTGTCTATGGAGGACTTCCAGGTAGGTGAGTGTTTCTAGGCATGGCTGTGTATTCAGGGCTCAGCTCTATGACAGGGCCTCTTCACTGGCTGCTGTAATCGGTGACCAACACTGGGGGGCGATGTGGAGTAGTGGTAAGGTACGCCCTCTGTCTGCATGAAATGATCACAGGCCACTGGACCAATCAGCTGCAGCCATGTGAATTCCCCTCCAATCACGCGTGACAACTGGGGGATGACCGTGATCTTTTTGGCCTAATATGGACCAATTCAATTAAAGCAACCCCATTGATTGAAGGTAGAACTAAAGACAACAGAAGGGGAGGGTTATAATCCCTGTGTCCTATTTGGGAGATTTCCTCCCACTTCCTGTCCAATAGCCAAAACAGGAAGCTTGTTTGCACACGGCTTCTGCTTGTTAAGAGCCGTGTGACCAGCAAGTTTCTGGAAAGCTTTTGGCGAATGTCCAGCAGCTTTGTCTCAGTCTATAAAGTGCCCCTTGGCTCCAGTTAGAACCCAATGGGAGTAGGGTCACCACCTGTCCGGGATTCACCTGGACAGTCCGGGTTTTGAATCATGTGTCCGGGTTTAAGTCCACCTGAAACCCAGACACATTCAGAGCAGACTGTGGCTCCCTCCATGCAGACTTGTGAGAGAGTCGGTCTATTGCGGAGGGATGAGGAGGACAGGAAGTGGCTGTTTATAGTGTGCAAACTCCTCCCATCTCCCGTAACAACCACAAAAAGGCCCCACCCTTCCACGTCACATACCAGTATACTGGCTGGCGCAGACCCCGGCCCTCTCTCATTATCTCTGCAACTGTATGCATGTCCGAGATTGTCACAGAATCAATCAAACGTATTCGCCAGCACACCAAGGATCGTCCAAAAAAAGCTTTATTACAAAAAATAACACATAACAAAGGTGCAATGTTTCGGGGTCACGTAGGTCCCCTTCAGGCACGTGATGATCGCGTGACCCTGAAACATTGCGCCTTTTATGTTTTATTTTTTTGTAATAAAGCTTTTTTGGACGTAATTGGATTCATATTTTGGTCAAATCGTTTTTTTTTTTTTTTTTTTTTTTTTTTTTTTTATTTTTTATTTATTTTTATTTATTTTTTTTCCATAGGTCAGCGCTCCGCGGACTACGCCGAAGCCACGGTCTCGCCTAAAAACCCTGCCTGCGGGAAAAGACCGCAGGGCCGCTCGTGGCGAGCTGCGGGCAGGATTTTTTAGGCAAGGCCGCGGCCTTTTCCCAGGATCGCAGCGGACTAGGCCGAAGCCAGGGCCTCGCCTAAAAACCCTGCCTGCACCCCGCCGCTTTCCTGAGAAAAGACCGCAGGGCCGCTCGCGGTGAGCTGCGGGCAGGATTTTTTAGGCAAGGCCGCGGCCTTTTCCCAGGATCGCAGCGGACTAGGCCGAAGCCAGGGCCTCGCCTAAAAACCCTGCCTGCACCCCGCCGCTTTCCTGAGAAAAGACCGCAGGGCCGCTCGCGGTGAGCTGCGGGCAGGATTTTTTAGGCAAGGCCGCGGCCTTTTCCCAGGATCGCAGCGGACTAGGCCGAAGCCAGGGCCTCGCCTAAAAACCCTGCCTGCACCTCACCTCTTTCATGGGAAAAGACCGCAGGGCCGCTCGCGGCGGGCAGGATTTTTTAGGCAAGGCCGTGGCCTTTTCCCAGGATCGGGGCAGACTAGGCCAAAGCCTGGGCCTCGCCTAAAAAATCCTGCTCGCCGCGATCCTGGGAAAAGGCGGCGAGGCTGGATGCCGCTCGCGCCCTTTTCCCAGGATCGTGGCGAGCTGCGGCAGGGTTTTTTTTAGGCGAGGCAGTGGCTTCAGCCTAATCTGCAGCCTTTTCCCAGAATTGCGGCGGACTAGGCCGAAGCTGTGGCCTTGCATAAAAACTTAGGACCGGCGTGGTGTCCATGGGGGGAAAAAAAACTTGTTTCCTATCGTGAATCAAGTTTTTTTAAATCGCTGATTTATTTTTTTGGCCTAAAATCGCCCAGCTCTAGTGTGCTGGCGAATATGTTCGATTGTTTGTCTCCAGGACCCAGCTTGTAATGGTTGCAGCACCCGCCATCTTGTATGAGCCATTTTACCAGGAACATGTGCGATTGGAATATTGATTAGACGGGATTGTCACAGGTCTTTTACATTCTTATAGTGTATACTACATGTAACGAGACCCTTGCTCGCTCGGTTCCGCTCCCCCGACACTCCTCTGCTACTATTGGATCAGATTGCAACGTCTGATGGTTCGGTCATCCAAGGCTCCGGGATCCGAACTACAGCTATGTGCCGTTCGGAATCCATTAGAACAAAACATCAGGCAGGCTGTATGTAAGTTCAAACAGGAAGACCTTTATTGGAAGCACACAACACACTTTTATACAGAATTTGGAACATCCCGCCCCCAACAACTGCTTTCCTATTGGTCAATTGTAAAGTACATGTAGTTCTCCTTCAGGTCCTCTTACCAATGCAAATGAGGACTTGAAAATGGGTTCAGCAGGGATTGGTCCCATAGCTTGAGTAGAAGGACTGCTATGTGTAATGAGACAGAAGCCCCAGGGGGCAATCAATGTATACAATAGCCAGACACAGAACAATGGAGCCGTCTGGAGCTTTAAGACAGGGCAGAAGACCCCCCACTGTGTAACAGATTTCAAGGAGGAACACTTCTGCATTCCAAGGTCCATGACACTACAAAAATACATATTTTTTTTTCTAAAGTGTTTGGGTTTAGCTTGAAAAAAAAAGTGGCAACCCTAATGGGAGTGCTGATTGTCACTTTAAATAAGCTTCTAGCAGGCTTCAAGTAGTGGCGAAGCCTGCTAGCATCTTCTTTAAAGTGGCAATCTGCACTTCCATTGGGATCTGTGGTCAACATTTTACCACTAGTGATGGGCTCAGGCGTGTTGGGATTGAGCCCGCCAGGAAGCCGTCGCTACACACCACCAATCGTAGGCAGTGAGGCGTTTCCCGACCGAAAGCTGCACACATACGTTGCTTATGATTGGCGGTGTGCAGTGCCGGCTTCCTGGCGGGCTCGATCCCAACATCACTATTTACCACTTCTCTACTGTGCAATATCTGACGTTTCTTTCCTACATGTAAACTTTTTTTTTTTTTTGCTAGAAAATTACTTAGAACCCACATGATTGATCATTAAAAATCGCAATCTTGATTCACCCCCCATCATGATCTTCATCCTGCATGTCCACAATTCATGTAAACATGTCCTTGGTCTGCTTGTCTTCTGCTTTCTTGTGAAGCACTGACAGGCTATCCTCTCACCCCTTCAACCTCTGCAGCAATGCTGGCAGCACTCATACGTCTATTTCCCAAAGACAACCTCTGGATATGACGCTGAGCACGTGCACTCAACTTCTTTGGTCGACCATGGAGAGGCCTGTTCTGAGTGGAACCTGTCCTGTTAAACCGCTGAATGGTCTTGGCCACCATGCTGCAGCTCAGTTTCAGGGTCTTGTCAATCTTCTTATAGCCTAGATAGGCCATCTTTATGTAGAGCAACAAATCTTTTTTTCAGATCCTCAGAGAGTTCTTTGCCATGAGGTGCCATGTTGGACTTCCAGTGACCAGTATGAGAGAGTGAGAGCGATAACACCACATTTACCACACCTGCTCCCCATTCACACCTGAGACCTTGTAACACTAACGAGTCACATGACACTGGGGAGGGAAATGGCTAATTGGGCCCAATTTGGAAATTTTAACTTAGGGGTGTACTCACTTTTGTTGCCAGTGGTTTAGACATTAATGGCTGTTTGTAGATTTTCTGTCCCCTCAAAATAACTCGCTGTTATACAAGCTGTACACTAGAGGTCGATCAGACAGATGGATACCAGCATGGATGGAGGGGAATTTACAAAGGTTTAATATGTGCTATTTTGCCCCCCCCCTGCAGACTTTATTGAATCTCTTTTTAAAGGGAAACCTTGCTGAGGCTGACAAGCTGGCATTGAGAAAATGGATGAGGATGACTCTGTGTGAGGATGAGAGTTACATTGTGAAGAGGATCTCCACAATGTAAGTCCTCTTCATCCCCACCCAGCACCATCCACCCCTCTCCACAACGCGTTCCCCGGCACCATCCACCCCTCTCCACAACGCATTCCCCGGCACCATCCACCCCTCTCCACAACGCATTCCCCGGCACCATCCACCCCTCTCCACAACGCATCCCCCGGCACCATCCACCCCTCTCCACAACGCATTCCCCGGCACCATCCACCCCTCTCCACAACGCATCCCCCGGCACCATCCACCCCTCTCCACAACGCATTCCCCGGCACCATCCACCCCTCTCCACAACGCATCCCCCGGCACCATCCACCCCTCTCCACAACGCATTCCCCGGCACCATCCACCCCTCTCCACAACGCATTCCCCGGCACCATCCACCCCTCTCCACAACGCATTCCCCGGCACCATCCACCCCTCTCCACAACGCATTCCCCGGCACCATCCACCCCTCTCCACAACGCATTCCCCGGCACCATCCACCCCGATTTCTAAATATCGGCATCGGACAGAGAAAAAACCCATATCAGTCGACCTCTACTCACTACTTTACATTGTAGCAAAGTGTCATTTCTTCAGTGTTGTCACATAAAAAGATATAATAAAATATCTAAATATCTAAAATACTATATATATATTTTTAGGGCAGGGGTCTCAGACTGGCAGCCCTCCAGCTGTTGCGAAACTACAAGTCCCATGAGGCATTGCAAGGCTGACAGTTACAAGCATGACTCCCACATGCAGAGGCATGATGGGACTTGTAGTTTTGAAACAGCTGGAGGGCCACCAGTTTGAGACCCCTGACTTAGAGAATAAAATGGTGGGTGTTGCAATATTTTATGCCATATGGTACACGCACTTTAATGAATTTTACTGCACACAAACGCAATATAATAATATATATATTATATATAAAAATTGCGTACGCCCGCGGGGGCAGCGCCAAACTACTGTAACCTAAAAATCTCTACCAGCAATGCTTTAAAAGCCTTTATAGGTTTAGATTTCCACAGGAAGTCTGGTGCTGGAATTATTGCTCTCCCTCTGACGTTCACGGCGATATTTCACGCGTGGTGCAGCAATCTTTTACGTATGCGTGCGTGATGGTGGGGTACTTTTATGTATTTATTTTAACACTGTCTCTTTATAAAGTTTTCATCTATTATTGCTATCAGAGGGAATAAACATCCCTGGTGATAGCATGGGTCATGACAGGTCCCCTTTATGGAGAGATCAAACTGAGATCAGTAATGTCTTGTTTACATCCTGGCAAAACCAGAAGTGACAAAATACTTGTCGCTTCAAATTTCTTAGACCATAGAGATGATCAGGGAAATTCTGGTCCTCAGTCATCTCTATGGTTACTTGGCTTCAGTTTCGGGTTTCCTGAGAGCCCAGAAAGGTAGGTGGGGTAGGTTGCTTGTCTGTAGCTGCAAGCATCCTCCTGGTGTTGTCACTCAAAGCCCAGAACGTCATGTGACCTCCTACGGGCGGGAGGTGGTTAAGGCACTATTGATGGTCACTTTAAACAAGCTGTGATAGAACTACCAGAAGCTTGTTGAAAGCCTGCTAGCAGCTTGTTGAACCACTTGACCTCTGGAAGATTTACCCCTGAATGACCAGACAATTTTTTTGCGATACGGCACTGCGTTGCTTTAACTTGACGATTGCGCGGTCGTGCGACGCTGTTTCCAAATAAAATGTGTGTCCTTTTTTCCCCCACACAATAGAACCTTGGTTTGATGTTTGATCACCTCACCTTTTTTTTGCGCTATAAACAAGACGCCCGACAATTTGGGGAAATTTTTTTTTCTACTTTACTCTGCTATAAAACGTATCCAATATAAAAAAAGTAACAAACAAATTTCTTCATAAATTTAGGCCAATATGAATTCTGCTACATGTTTTTGGTTGGGGGAAAAAAAAAAAACATAGTTTGTAGATGCTTTAACTTTTGGAATAAACCATCATACACTTATTGTTTTTTTTTTTTTTTTTTTTTAAACTAGTAAAGGCGGCGATCAGTGACTTTTATAGCAGTCTGTTATTGCGGTGGACATTCTAACACCAATATAGTGATCGGTGCTAAAAATGTTGCACTGTCACTGTACTAATGACACTGGCTGGGAAGGGGTTAACGTCTAGGGTGATCAAGGGGTAAAACGTGTGCCTAACTAGTGTTTGTGTGTACACTGTATGCTGCTTTTACTAGGTGAAGTAATCGTTTTTATTCCCATTTCCCTTTTTTATTCCGCTTTTATTTTCCACTTAGCGGGGCAGGGATGGATTTACTTTCCCTGCAGACAGGACATGGCTCTAATTAAAGGGTGCTGGTGGGCTGCTACACACAGGTTTTTTATTTAAATGCATAAAATGCATTAAGATAAAAAAAAAACTTTAACTTTTTATAACTTCTTTTACCACTTAAGCCCCGGACCATTATGCAGGTTAAGGACCTGCCCAGTTTTTGCGATTCGGCATTGCGTCGCTTTAACTGGCAATTGTGCAACGTGGCTCCCAAACAAAATTGACATCCTTTTTTCCCTACAAATAGAGCTTTCTTTTGGTGTTATTTGATCACCTGTGCGGTTTTTATTTTGTGTGGTTTTTATTTTTTGCGCTATAAACAAAAATAGAGCAACAATTTTGAAAAAAATGCAATATTATTTACTTTTTGCTGTAACAAATATCCCCCAAAAATATATGAAAACGTTTTTTTTATCCTCAGTTTAGACCGATACGTATTATTCTACCTATTTTTGGTAAAAAAATCGCAATAAGCATTTATCGATTGGTTTGCGCAAAATTTATAGCGTTTACAAAATAGGGGATAGTTTTATTGCATTTTTATTAATAATTTTATTTTACTACTAATGGCGGCGGTCACTTTTTTTTTTCGTGACCGACATTATGGCGAACACAACGGACAATTTTGACACATTTTTGGGACCATTGTCATTTTCACAGCAAAAAGTGCTATAAAAATGCATTGTTTATTGTGAAAATGACAATTGCAGTTTAGGAGTTTACCACTAGGGGGGGCTGTAGGGGTTAAGTGTGACCTCATGTGTTTCTAACCAGGGCTGTGGAGTCGGAGGAAATTTTGGGTACCTGGAGTCGGAGTCAGCAAACAATGCACCGACCCCCAACTCCTACTAAATTTAGATTGTCGGAACATTTAGGAGTCAAAACATTTATCTACCGACTCCACAGCCCTGTTTCTAACTGTAGGGGCTGGATGTGTGACGTCATTGATCGTCTTTCCCTATATCAGGAAACACACGATCAATGACACTGCCACAACGAAGAACAGGGAAGGTGTGTACACACACCTCTCCCCGTTCTTCAGCTCCGGTGATCGATCGCAGGACATCGGTGGCGATCGGGTCCTGCGGGCATGGTCACGGAGCTTCAGACCGCGTCGCGAGGGCTGGGCTTAAAGAGACACGTACAGGTACGTGATTGTGCCCAGCCGTGCCATTCTGCTGACATATATTGGCGTGAAGGGGTCCTTAAGTGGTTAAAGTTGAATAATGCCCTTGCTGTACCTCATGAAGCCTGACTGGAATACTCCCAGCATGTTGCTTAGGCCTGAATTACACATGTGCATTTTACAGATTTGCCCTACAGTCCATTTAACATGGTTTCCTATGGAACACGTTCTGTAGTGCAAATCTGCAAAATGGTCGGTGTGAATCAGGTGTAAGAGAGGCCTAGTAGTCACTGCTCACCTCCACTATCCCAGGAGTGAGCTCTTTCTCTGATTCAAACCCCTTCATGTGCCCTTTCCTTTCCCTGATACATTCGCTCTGCAAGGCCAGTGTTTGAGAGTTCATTCCTGTGATGATGGAGGTGACCAGTAATGAGTAGGCCTCGCTTGGCAACGATCTTGGATCAATCTGGGATTACAGTGAAACCTCGGATTGCGAGTAACGAGGTTAACGAGCGTTTCGCAATACGAGCATTTAAAAGAAAAATCCTGACTCTGTTTGCGAGTGTTGTCTCGCAAAACGAGCAGGATTCAAGCCACTGCAATGTGCAGTACCGCATTTGGCCAGAGGGGTGCCAGAGCCGTTTGAAAATACTCAAAAATTTCCAAGGCTCTCCGGCGCCCCCCACCTCTGGCCACATGCGGTATTGCATGCCATAGAAGTCAATGCAGAACAAATTATTTTCGTTTCCATTGACTCCTATGGGGAAACACGCTTTGATATGCGAGTGCTTTGGATTCTCCTGGAACGGATTATGCTCGTAATCCGAGGTTCCACTGTATTCCAGATCCTTTTATTTTTTATGGCAAGTTTATGTTAAAGTAACAAAAATCTATGCGGTAGTGTCTGTCACCGGAACTGAAGGGAGCAGGAGGAGGTGATCCCTAGAGATGGAGGGGTTACACAAAGGCTTTGGTGATGTGTAAGCTCTAATGAGCAGGGCCTACTGATTCCTCCTGTATTGAATTGTAACTGTACTTTCTGCCCTCATGTTGTAAAGCGCTGCGCAAACTGTTGGCGCTATATAATAATGTGTGCCGAATGGACTGATGACATTTCTGTCTCTCTGCAGGATGATCACAGACGTGCAACTCGCCATATTCGCCAATATGCTGGGGGTCTCCCTCTTCCTGCTGGTGGTCTTGTATCACTACGTAGCTGTCAATAACCCCAAGAAACAGGAATGAGGGGCTGGTGTCTGGATGCCGAATTGGGTAAGACCTGTGTGTATGGGTTGCTTTTGTATCCGATGTGCCTGAGAGCGATCACAGGACGGCTATGATGAATGAATCAAATAATGTTTTTAAAAATCACAGAATATATATATATATTTTTTCTTGCACGTATTTTTTATTTTTTTTGCTATTTTTGAGATATATATATGTGTATGTATGTAATGTTTGAAGAAATGTCAAAACAGCTTGACTACAACACTTTCACCCAGTTCTCTGAATCATTGATGTTTATTAGCAGACTTCAGACGGGCCTGTACATGTGCTTTCTTGAGCAGGGGGACCTTGCGGGCGCTGCACAATTTCAAACGCTCGTGGTGTAACATGTTACCAATTGTTTTCTTGGTGATTATGGTCCCAGCTGCCTTGAAATCATTGACCAGATTCTCCCGTGTAGTTTTGGGCGGATTCCTCACCATTCTCATGATCATTGAAACTCCACGAGGTGAGATCTTGTATGGAGCCCCCCAAGACCGAAGGAGATTGACAGTTATTTTGTGTTTCCTTCATTTGCGAAATAATTGCACCAACTGTTGTCACCCTCTCACCAAGTTGCTTGGCGATGCTCTTGTAGTCCATTCCAGCCTTGTGTAGGCCTACAATCTTGTCCCAGATATCCTTGGACAGCTTTTGTCTTGGCCCTGGTGGAGAGATTGGAATTTGATTTGCTTCTGTGAACAGGTGTCT
Source organism: Rana temporaria (assembly GCF_905171775.1). Lineage (NCBI taxonomy): Eukaryota > Metazoa > Chordata > Amphibia > Anura > Ranidae > Rana > Rana temporaria. The sequence continues at coordinate 37,396,034 of NC_053492.1, read as the reverse complement.
TCTATACAGGTAACAAGATGAGATTAGGAGCACTTCCTTTAAGAGTGCTCCTAATCTCAGCTTGTTTCCTGTATAGACATAAATACAACAAACAAGTAACTGCCCCTACCTATGACTGGTCTATACAATAAGGAACGCTGGAAAGGGCACATATACATACAAAAACATGGAATATCCAGACTCAAACTTACCGACCAATCGGCAACCAACCAAATTCACCTGTCTAACAGTATGCGTTAAAAACAGAGGTTTCGTTGCACGCATTTGCAAATGCATGTGTAAGCTGCACGCCCCATCAAGGCTCTCTGTGTACTGCAGTCCTAACTATAACATTGCATTTTAAAGTGGAGGTTCACCCTAAAAACTAATTTTTAACATTAGACTAAGCATAGTAAGGGCATTTACTTTCGGCAGGTCTTTATTTTAATTTTTTTTCTCCGTACATACCTTTATATTCTGATTTGGTCCAGGGCTTCCGCGTTCTGATGACTCTGGGACTGGGCGTTCCTATCCCTGCCTCAGGATTCCAATGACTGCGGGACTGGGCGTTCCTATCCTTCGGTTCGATGATCGACGGCTTGTGAAACAGGTCCCCTGACGCACAACTTGCGTCACCAGATTTCTGGAAATAGCCGAGCTGCGAGTCGGCACTATACGGCGCCTGCTGATTGATAGGGGGATCAAATACTTATAAATTGATTTTCATTTAAATGAGTGAAATAACTTTTTTGAAATGCTTTTTATTTTTTGTTCTGTGTCTCACTGTTCTAATAAACCTACCATTAAAATTATAGACGGTCAGTGGGAAAATGTACAAAATCTGCAGAGGATCACCTACTTTTTCCCCTCACTGTATGCAGATCTGCACCAGATTTTGTTCTCTCCAGTTTTAGTAAATCATCCCCAATGTGGCTGCTAAAAGCCAGTTTATTGGTCCTATTAGTGATAAATCTGTGTCTTTGTTTTCCAGGTCCGATGTTTGGCGGTTCTCGTGTGATCGCAGCCAGTATGAAGCTCGCATTCCAGTGGCACGCCTCTGTCTGTACATATCTTCTGTAATGGCGACGATTTGACCATTGTTACCTTGTTTAGATCTGTTTTTGATATGTAGAAAGAGAAAATAAAGGTATCCCAATGAGAAGGGATATATTCTCTATACACCAATTCTCGCCTGCTTTGTAATTCCATCATTGGTCATTGTAAACTCAATCCACACTAAACTTAGAATGGCAAAGTGTACCCATTGAATAAGCATGTTCTTTATTTGAAAACTCAAATACCTTTTTTTTTCGCGGTGGTCACATGACTGCTTATTCTCCCCCCCTTTTTTTTTTCTCCAGCTAATAGGATTGGGGGTAGAGCCTCTGAACAACTCTTGGCACCTTGCATCAGTTTGGATTTCCATTCAGCAGAGGCACTGGAGGTTATTTACGAAAGACAAATCCACTTGGAAGTGCAGTCACTGTAGATCTGAGAGGGACATGCAAGGAAAAAAAAACAGCATTTCTTTATTGTACATCACGGGACACAGAGCGGCATATTCATTACTATATGGGTTATATGGAGTACCTTCAGGTGATGGACACTGGCAATCTCAAACAGGAAATGCCCCTCCCTATATAACCCCCTCCCATAGGAGGAGTACCTCAGTTTTTACGCCAGTGTCTTAGGTGTTGGTCATGGTTTAGCTTGCCTCCGCATCCTTGGGATTAGGTGAGCTAACCGGTTCTGTCCAAAGGCCTCAGCGCTAAAGTGGTCAGTAACCGGACCCCAAACCCTTGGGGTATAGCCCATAATGCTTTTCTTTTTAGAGAGCTGGGCCCAGAACTTAGAAACCTTTGGGGGCCTAATGTTTCTGTTGCCAGAGTGCTATATGGGCCCAGGACAGTGGATCCTTCATAGGAACCCAGGGCCTGAAGGTCTAGACAGCCCCACGGAGATGGGGGAAGATTGGGCCTCTTGCTTGGCAAAGTCCTGCGGCATGGAGCAGGTAAGTGAGGGGAAACTTGCGGAACTTGGTTCTTAGCAGGTTTTTCTGGGGGGTCACAGGGGACATGCCTAAAGTTATGCGCTGCATCTGGCAAAGTAAGTCACATATCTTAATGATAGGATGGCTCTATGTGTTGTTTCCCCATAAGAGGTGACCTCCCTGGTAGTATTGAAAAGCATTGAGTGGCTGTGTGTGTGTGTTAAGGAGAGCTGTGCTTACCTGCAAGCCTCCAGGCGATGCTGCATTGGTTCTTCCTCCTAGCCTGGATGACAGGCAAACGCTGGCCTCCTCGTGGGCTCCCTTCCCCCCACCCGTCGGCGGGCGCGCGCGTCCCCGTGTTATGAGCGCAATTTCGCGCCGTTAGCTGAGGGGGGAAGGGCGGGTCAGTTGGTTTAAGGAAGGGGCGGCCCTTCCTTTTCGTTCCATCAGCTCAGTCTATGCTGAAACTGAGGAGGAAGAGACCAGAGCGGCAGCACGGGGCGCCGAGGACACACAGTGGCCAAAAAAGATATTACAGTCTTCATAAGACTGTCTTGAAGCCTAGAAATAGGCTGTTCTTTTCTATCTCAGCAGTTTTTTTTTGGCAATACTACTAAGGGGGACAGAATGTTTTTTTCTTTCTTGGGTTTGAAAAAAAAAAAAAGAAAAGATCCATCAAAGGGAGAGAAGGCATTTTTTTTCCCCCAAACGGGTTTTTGGGCAATAATTGCTTATAGTTCCAAACACCGATAAGTTAGCGGGCGTACCTCGGTATTGTACCATGGCATCCGGGTCAGAGGGTACAAGAGGTGGGGATTCCCCCAGAGAGTCTGAGGTCTCGGAAAAAATTATGCCGCTGCTTTCCCGAGAGGGGGCCATCGGGATCTGGGGCTGGAGCTGGCTCGGGTCAGTCCAACCCTAGGGTGCTCACGGACGAGGTATTGTCCACCTCTTTAAAGGAGATGGAAAAAAGAATGGAAAAGATGATAACCATGGCTCTGCGGAGCAGAAAACGGAATAAATCTCCGTCGCCCGAGCGTGGACCCTCTGAGGAGGAGGTCCTTTCCTCAGGGGAATTGGAAGACCTCTTGGACAAAGACCAAGCAGGTTCGGAGATCGAGGATCCGGATACAGGGGAGTCTGATGCAGTCTCCCAAAGGGAGAGCTGGTGGGTTCAAGCCTTAACGGACTTGGTCCATAGTGCTTTTCAACTTGCCAGTACCAGATCTCCAAGTATCGACTGTTTCAGCTTTGGGCTCACTAAGGGCGCCTCAAAACAACGCAGTTTTTCCGATCCATCCTCTGCTAGAGGAAGTTTTGTTCCAAGATTGGATCAAGCCAGATAGAATCTTTTTACCACCTAAAAGATTCTCTGCCTTGTATCCTATGGAAGATAAATTTTCCAAGAGATGGGCAACCCCTTCGGTGGACGCAGCCATCTCATGTGTTAACAAGTCTTTAACATGCCCTGTAGAAAACATACAGGTGTTCAAGGATCCGGTTGATAAACGCTTGGAAGCACTACTTAAAAACTCCTTCACTACTGCAGGGGCAGTAGTGCAGCCAGCTGTGGCTGCAATTGGGGTTGCACAAGCATTATCGGATCAAACTAAGCAGATGCTTAAACTTATTCCTGCCCAGCAGGCAGAAGAATTTTCGGATGTCCCTAGGGCCATACGCTTTACGGTAGATGCGATTAAGGATTCTATCCAGCAAGCGTCACGTTTATCGTTATCCCTTATCCATATGAGAAGACTCTTATGGTTAAAGAGCTGGGAGGCCGAGCCTCCATGCAAGAAGCTCCTGGTAGGGTTCCCCTTCCATGGAGGACGACTCTTCGGAGAAGACCTGGATAAATACATTCAGACCATTTCAAGCGGCAAAAGTACTCTTTTGCCAACTAAGAAGAAGTTTCAGGGGCCTGCGTTTAAACGACAGCACTCCCCTGCCAAACAGTATCGACGGCCTCCTGCAAGATCAAACTTTAACTTCAATAGCAGATCGCAGGGCCAGGCGGCCAGAGGCAAGAAGCAGTGGTTTCGCAAACCAGCAAAACCAGCCCCCAAGCCGACCTTATGAAGGGGCGCCCCCACCCACGAAGGTGGGGGGAAGGCTGCGTCTCTTTTCAGAGGTTTGGGAAGCCAGCATTCCCGACAAGTGGGTACGGTCTTCCGTGGCCACGGGCTACAAATTAGACTTCCTAAGGTTTCCTCCTCCTCATTTCCAGGAGTCAAGGATTCCAAACGATCCGGAGAAAGGAGCCGCATTAATGACGGCATTAAATCATCTACTCTCCCAGGAAGTAATAATAGAGGTACCAGTCCTAGAACAGGGGCTGGGTTTCTACTCCAACCTATTCATCGTCCCAAAGTCCAATGGAGATGTCAGGCCAATTTTGGACCTAAAGATGATAAATGCATACCTAAAGGTCCGCTCATTTCGGATGGAATCCGTGCGGTCAGCAGCTGCCACGCTCCAAAAGGACGACTTCATGGCTTCCATAGACATAAAGGATGCCTACCTTCATGTTCCAATTTATCAGCCACATCAAAGATATCTACGCTTTATGGTGGCTTCGCGTCATTTCCAGTTCGTGGCGCTTCCCTTTGGGTTGGCTACGGCCCCCCGGGTGTTCACGAAGGTCCTAGCCAAGCTAAGGATCCAAGGGGTCACGATCCTAGCGTACCTGGACAACCTCCTAGTCATAGATCACTCGTCTCCTGGCTTGGAACGAGCAGTGGCCCTCACGGTCCAATACCTCGAGAGGTTCGGCTGGGTCCTAAATCGAGAAAAGTCAGCATTCCAGCCCACAAGGCAGTTGGAATATCTCGGCATGAGGTTAGACACAGAACAACAAAGAGTGTTTCTACCTCTGATGAAGGTCAAAGCCATCAGGGAATTGATCCTACTGGTTCTAAGCAAAAAGGAACCAACTATTCGCCTATGTATGCGGTTACTAGGCAAGATTGTGGCCACATTCGAGGAGGTACCGTACGCCCAGAGCCACACTCGCATCCTGCAGGCAGCCATCCTGTCAGCATGGAGCAGGAGGCCACAGGCCTTGGATATCCCTTTGCCGCTCTCATCAAGAGTCCGACAAAGTCTGTGTTGGTGGTTAGACCCTCAGAATCTAGTGAAGGGGAAGTCTTTCAGCCCAGTGGCTTGGAAGATAGTAACCACAGACGCCAGCCTGACGGGCTGAAGAGCAATTTTGGATGGTTGCACTCGCCAGGGTACTTGGGCAAAGCCAGAGAGGCAGTTGCCCATCAACATCTTGGAGCTCAGAGCTGCTCGACTAGCCCTCAGGGCTTGGACGTCCAAATTGCAGGGGTTCCCGGTGAGAATTCAATCAGACAATGCCACGGCCGTGGCATACATAAATCACCAAGGGGGAACCAAGAGTCAAGCCGCTCAGAGAGAGGTGAGCTTGATTCTCCTGTGGACAGAGGCTCATATGCCCTGCATATCGGCAATATTCATTCCAGGAGTGGACAACCTTCAGGCGGACTTCTTAAGTCGCCAGACTCTGTTGCCGGGGGAATGGTCTCTACATCCACAAGTCTTTCAGACACTCTGCCAAAGATGGGGAGTGCCGGACGTGGATGTCATGGCATCGAGATTCAACAAGAAGCTAGACAGGTTTATTTCCCGCTCAAGGGATCCGATGGCCTGCGGAACCGATGCGCTGGTTTGCCCTTGGCATCAGTTCAAACTTCTTTATGCGTTTCCCCCGCTCCAGTTACTACCCCGCCTGCTGCGCAGGATCAGGGTGGAGCATATACCAGTCATCCTGGTAGCTCCAGCATGGCCCAGAAGGGCATGGTATTCACTAATCCTGAAGATGGTAGTGGGAGACCCTTGGACTCTTCCTCTACGGCCAGACCTGCTATCGCAAGGTCCGATCCTCCACCCTGCCTTACGGCATCTAAATTTGACGGCCTGGAGGCTGAATCCCTGATTCTCAGGGGTAGAGGTCTGTCTCAGAAAGTAATCTCTACCCTAATCAGAGCCAGGAAACCGGTCTCTAGGGTGATTTATTACAGGGTCTGGAAGGCCTATGTAGGCTGGTGTGAGTCCAAGCGATGGCTTTCTCGCAAGTTTACCATCGATAGAGTATTACGTTTTCTCCAGCTAGGAGTGGATAAAGGACTGGCATTAAGCACAATCAAGGGACAGATTTCAGCTTTGTCAGTGTGGTTTCAGCGGCCGCTGGCCACCCACTCGCTGGTTAAGACCTTCATTCAAGGGGTCTTGCGTATTAATCCTCCAGTTAAATCCCCAATTTGTCCGTGGGATTTAAATCTTGTTCTGTCAAGTTTACAGAAACAACCTTTTGAGCCGTTGGCTGAAATTCCTTTGGTTTTACTGACAAGGAAGTTGGTATTTTTGGTCGCCATAGTTTCCGCCAGAAGAGTATCGGAACTGGCAGCCTTATCCTGTAAGGAACCATATCTTATTTACATAAGGACAAGGTCGTTCTCCGCCCTCATCCTTCCTTCCTACCAAAGGTTATATCCAGTTTTCATCTAAACCAGGATTTGGTATTGCCATCCTTCTTTCCTAAACCTACTTCCAGAAAGGAAGGGTTGCTGCATACCTTGGATATTGTCAGGGCCATGAAGGCCTATCTTAAAGCTACAGAGAAGATCCGGAAAACAGATGTGTTGTTCATTTTACTGGATGGGCCCAAGAAGGGGCAGGCAGCTGCAAAATCCACCATCTCGAGGTGGATTAAACAGTTAATCACTCAGGCCTACGGCTTGAAGAGGTTGCCTCCTCCGTTATCATTAAAGGCTCATTCTACTAGGGCCATGGGCGCATCCTGGGCAGCACACCACCAGATCTCTATGGCTCAAGTTTGCAAGGCGGCAACCTGGTCTTCTGTCCACACGTTTACAAAATTCTACCAGTTGGACGTAAGAAGGAATACTGATACAGCCTTTGGGCAGGCAGTGCTGCAGGCTGCAGTTTGAGACCCTCGGATTCCGGGGGCTCCCTTTTGAGTTAAATTTAAAAATTATTTTTCTCAACTAAGTTGGATTTATTATGATTTGAGTATATCTCTAAATTAAATCCTTTTGTCTTGGAGATGTTCTCCCTCCCCTCATTGTAAGCATTGCTTTGGGACATCCCATATAGTAATGAATATGCCGCTCTGTGTCCCGTGATGTACGATAAAGAAAAAGAGATTTTTAATACAGCTTACCTGTAAAATCTTTTTCTTGGAGTACATCACGGGACACAGAGCTCCCACCCCTCTTTTTGGGGACCATTTTGGGAGGCATACTGCTTGCTACAAAACTGAGGTACTCCTCCTATGGGAGGGGGTTATATAGGGAGGGGCACTTCCTGTTTGAGATTGCCAGTGTCCATCACCTGAAGGTACTCCATATAACCCATATAGTAATGAATATGCCGCTCTGTGTCCCGTGATGTACTCCAAGAAAAAGATTTTACAGGTAAGCTGTATTAAAAATCTCTTTTTTTGCTTGCACATGATTGGAAGATAAATTCAGCAGAGCTTCCTCTCAGATCTACAGTGACTGCACTCAATTGCAGTGCACACTTCTATTGCAAAGTGGATTTGCTTTTCGTAAATAACCCCCACTGTGTCATCCCAAATAGGAAGTCTGGCAGCAGACAGCCCACATCTCTCTGCCCGTGCAGTGATCATGCTACACAAGCAGAGCCCGCAGGGTTAACATTCTTCCTCTGACCTGGGGGGGGGGGGGGGGGTGCAGAGAAATCGGGGGATGCAGCTTCGGTTCCCTGTGCGGTCTGTCGGGCACGGCTTGCGCGCTTTTTGTTACTTGGTGAATAAATGTCATCAGCACACCAAGGATTCCTCAAAAGGGTTCAAAGCTTTATTCACATGGTACACATAAGGCAGTGTTTCTCAATTCCAGTCCTCAGGCCCCCCCAACAGGTCAGGTTTTCAGGATTTCCATTATTTTGCACAGGTGATTTGATCAGTTTCACTGCCTTAGTAATCACCACAGCCTTTTCATCTGAGGGAAATCCTGAAAACCTGACCTGTTGGGGGGGCCTGAGGACTGGAATTGAGAAACACTGACATAAGGCAAAGTTATGGAGCCACGCAAGGCCTCTTCCTCAGGCAAGTGACACTTCTATGGTTTCCAGTCGGTGGTCATTACAAAACCCGGTATTACTACAGCCATTTCTGTGTGTGTAATGTTGCATTTGACTTTTTGTTACTTAGAAAGATCCTCTACTCCGTTTTTATGATTTGCAGAGTGATGCAAGCACGGTGCTTAAATCACTCTGTTAATTCCTCCCATTGTTCAAGAAGTCAGTAAGCATGGGACTGTGCTTTGGTTAAAGTGATTTTAATTAAAAAAGAAAAACCTTATAAACATGTTATCCTTGCCTACTCTGTTGCAGTCATTTTGCACAGGGTAGTCCGGATCCTCCTCTTCTCTGGTCCCTGTCTGGAGCTCCTGTTGAGTGTCCTCGCAGCAGGCAGCTTACCATGGGGGCAGCAGAGCCACAGCTCTGTGTATCCATTTAGACATGGAGCTGCTTGACTTCACCCCCCTTTGACAGCAGCGGGGGGGGAGGGGGGGTGCTGCTGTGTCTCAGCCAATCGGGAGAGAGAGTCCAGGATGACCAAAGCGTTCATGGACATCACTGGATTGAGAGGGGCTCAGGTAAGTATTAGGGGGGCTGCCACACACACACACACACACAAGGCTTTTTATCTTAATGAATAGCACACAAAAAAAATCTGCCTTTACAACCACTTTAAAGGTCAGGTGAGTGAAAGGGTAAGCAACGCATACTTTGAGGGCCCTTTCACACTAATGTGGTACAGTAAGTAGCACACTTGTGTTGAGGCAGTCAAGTCATTTGAATGAGCTGCCTCATGGAATGCATGAGAAATGGTGTATGTAGCATTTTTGGCTGTGCAATGCGTCCCTTGGGGTGCCATTTAGAATCACCATTGGCCCCTTGTTCACACGGAACACAACTTTAAAATCCATGCAAGTTCATTTGAACTCGCACAATTTCAAAACCGCACTTGAAAGACATCGGTGCAGGTTCATGTACATATGTCTATTGAAGTCACCAAAAGTAGCGCAGGAACTGGGACGCTCCTATTGCCAGCAATGGACTCCAATTTGACATGTCAAATTGCACCGATGTGAATAGGCCCTGATGGGCTAATTAAATGAACCTGTTCCTTCTTTTCCCTGCATAGGCATACTACTTTCCTGAAAACTGAGGCCTATTTCTGATTACCATACAAGATCAACACTGTATTATATTAGAATGAATAAGTCCTTGCATGTGGCTGCATTAGTTTTATTTTATTTTTATCTGGTGATCCCACCAGTAAAACACTTCGGGCCAGATTCACGTAGGGAGCACGTATTTCTGAGCGGGCGTAACGTATCCTATTTACGCTACGCAACTTTGACAGGCAAGTGCAGTATTCTCAAAGCAAAGTTGCGGCGGCGTAGCGTAAATAGGTCAGCGTAAGCCCGCCTAATTCAAATATGGAACATGTGGGCGTGTTTTATGTTAATGTATTGTGACCCCACGTAAATTACGCTTTTTACGAACGGTGCATGCGCCGTCCGTGAAAGTATCCCAGTGCGCATGCTCCAAATTAACCCGCAAAAAGCCAATGCTTTCGACGTGAATGTAAATGACGCACAGCCCTATTCGCGAACGACTTACGCAATCGACGGAAAATTCGACGCTGGCCCGACGTCCATACTTAACATTGGCTGCGCCTCATATAGCAGGGGTAACTTTACGCCGGAAAAAGCCTAACTTAAAACGGCGTATCTACTGCGACGGTCGGGCGTACGTTCGTGAATTGGCGCATCTAGCTGATTTACATATTCTAGGCGTAAATCAGCGTACACGCCCCTAGCGGCAAGTGTAAATATGCAGTTAAGATACGACGGCGTAGGCGACTTATGCTGGTCGTATCTTAGCAAAATTCTGGCGTATCTGATTCTTTGAATCAGGCGCCAAGATACGCCGTCGTATCTGGAGATACGCCGTCTATGTCCTAAGGCAGGAGGAGCCTAACTGTTGGCCCGCGGTGTCCCCTCCGACGTGGCCTGCCACCTTCTGCTCTGGGATAGCGGGTCGGCAAGCCCAGAATGCCATCCCCGCGCATCAGTGAAAGCGGAGCCGATGCTTCCTGTACAGCGCCGACTCCTGTCACAGGCGGAGTGATACCAAATGTACTCCGCCTGGGACAGGAGTGATACAGGAAGCATCTGCTCTCTACTGCAGCCACATGCTTCCTCCAGCACTGATGATCTGGGAATAAGGTTTGGAAACCTGTGATCTGGGACAGCAGTACCAGGCCTGGAGGACAGAAAGCAGCAGCCAGTGATACCTGCAGGAATCCTGAGGAAGAAGTGAGGCTTGAGGTCCACAGTGCCTCATATGAAAGCAGCCTTAGGCCCCTTTTGCACGATCTGTAAAATTAGGTACTCCTCTCCATTCACCTCTATAGAGTGCCAGATGGAAAACAGACTTGTGTTGCTTATCCCCAGTCCAATCTGCCTAAAAGAAGGGGATCCTTTGGAGCGCCCATAGAGTAGAGCGGGTTGTGTCCATGTCTGTTCTGCATATTCAACCCTGGAGACACACCTGCTCCACTCATTGCGGCCTGCAACCGGTTACCAAGGCGCTAAAGTGGCTCTCGCTCTTCAAAAGGTTGGTCACCCCTGTCCTAGGGCGACAACATTCATTCAATGTACTGAAGGAGATTTATTAAAACTGGTGCAGTTGTACATGGTAGCCAATCAGCTTCTAACTTTAGCTTGTTCAATTAGGCTTTGACAATAAAACCTGGAAGCTGATTGGTTACTATGCAGAGTTGCACCAGATTTTTGTGTGCATATGTGTTAGTAAATCTCCCGCTGTATCGTGACAACAGAAATCGTACTATAATGCTCTGCACCTCTTCTCTTCTTCATAACAAAGGGACGTGGTTTTGTATTCCTCAGAGATAGCTGCAAACAATGCAACAGCAAAGGAAGATGACAGGATTAAAAGGCAAGTTTATAAAAAAAACAAAACGCTTTTAATGACCATTAAAAAGTGGATGTAAACCCCAATTTTTTTTTATGTCAATGTAGAAAATACGATTTCCTATCATCTGTGCACAGTCTTGCCACACAGAGTTAATCCAGCGCTGAGCAATCCTCTTTATTGTTCAGTGGAATAAAACAGACTTCCAGATAAAAACCAAAGTCCTTGCTTGAGTGACAGGTTATTTACATATCTCGTGCACTAGCTTGCAGACATGCACAGCTTCTGTAAAGTGCATATCCACTTTAAGGAGTAAATAAAGACGTTCATTGGTAGGGTTTGCAGCTACTTTAACAGTAACACAGGACAGCGGGCACAATTAAATACAACTTTATTTAAATATATTGCATTCGATTGGCCACTGCAAAGTACATATAAACACAGGACAATATTAAAATTCTTCACAAGAATCTCTTATTTACAAGGTGGAGATAAAATCACTCGAAAAGGAGCCGTCAATATATCAAACTTAGAAACAGGAAAAGTATCAGATAAAAGTTTTCAAACAAAAGTGTTCTCAAAGTGGGAATTGAGGAGTTCACAGAGCTGGAGGTTATAGAAAACGTTTCTGAGATCGGAGACCACGCTCTATAAAAACGAGTTGAGTAAACACAGTTTAGAGTCGGATTCATGAGACTAAAGTAGCAGCTTCTTCTGCATCCTTCACTAGAGGCCGACTCCACCCAAAACTCACACTTCACTTGAAATTGCTGGCTAACTGGTTCCAGAGGTGAAACTTCCCCACCAACACTCACAGTTCTGCTAAGACCATTAGAAGGCCAAATGACAATCGGGTTCTTCTCTGATGGATAATCCAGCTCTGAAAGGCCTTGTGGTAAAACATGAAGCCAAGAAAGTCACAGAATTGGCTGATGAAAACTGACCTAGTCTGCCCATCTACATAGTTTACTTTAAAGAGACCCTGTCACCAATTACATTTTTTTTTTTTTTATGTTTTCCATCCTGTAAATTATTGTTTTGACTTGCAATGTGCTTCTAAACTAGTACAACAGACTGCTAAAGAGCAGACTCTTCTAGAGTAAAGTCCCCTTTCTCCTTGCACATCACAGGTCTCTCCTCTTCTGGGAATGTCCAATTACTTTGTGCTGGCCCAGCTCCTTCATCCCCCATACATAACCTTTTATGTAGCTGCCAGGGAGGGGTAAAAGGGACTACTTATAGAGTATCACTTAAAGTGTAAGTTCACCTTTACAGAAAATCTGTGAGGTGAACTTACACTGGACCCCGTCCCCATCGCCCTCAATCCCGCTAACCTGGAGAGCGGCGATCTCCCGTTCTGACCGATCATACAGCCACTTTACCAGTCAGGGAATTAAAAATCCCTGCGGCTTTATCTCTCTGCAACCACTGTTCAGGTATTCAGGAGCTGGCTATAAGAATGCAATAGCCAGCAGTAAGGCCCCTTTCACACAGGGCAGTGGAGGTGCGGTGACGGTACAGCGGCGCGATTTTTAGCGCCGCTATACTGTTGTATTTACCGCGATATTTGTACGCTAGCGGTGCGGTTTTAACCCCCTGCTAGCGGCCGAAAAAGGGTTCATACCGCCCGCAATGCGTCTCTGTAAAGGCGCATTGCGGGCGGTATTACCGCGGTTTCCCATTAATTTCAATGGGAAGGAGCGGTAAACACCCCGCTCCTATACCGCTCCAAAGATGTGGCTAGCAGGACTTTTGGAGAGGTCCTGCTAGCGCACCGCTTCAGTGTGAAAGCCTTCGGGCTTTCAGATTGAAGCCTGCAGGGCACGATCTTTTCAGGCGGTATAGCAACAGTATTTTTAGCGCTGAACCGCCTGAAAAATGTGTCAGTGTGAAAGGGGTCTAAAGGGAGATCCGATACCAGAAACCAATACCTTTTGCGGTGCAATTTGAGCCCATACAAAATGAATGGACTCAAATCGCACTGCAAAGAATCGAATGCGATTTGAACTGGACTACAGTGCGATCCCTGTCTAAAACGCATGCAGTTCCCCCTACCGCTCCTGTGTGATTGAAGTATAGAAAGACAGGGAAGCGCCATCTAAAGCCTCATACACACAATCGGATTATCCAACGGGAATTGTGTGATGACAGACTGTTATCGGAAAATCCGAGCGTCTGTACGCTCCATCGGACAATTATTGTCGGATTTTCCGCCAACAAATGTGGGATAGCATGCTTTAAAATTGTCCGCCAACAAATGTGTGTTGTAGGATTATCCGATCGTGTGTACAAAAGTCCGTCGGACAAAACTCCAAAGTACAAACACGCATGCTCAGAAGCAATGCTCACCATAACACAACATTAGCAGAAGTTGCCCAAAGGGTGGCGCTAAAGAGCTGAAAAAACAGGTAGTTTTGTGTTTGTTGGCCGACAATGCTTTTCCATTTGTATGCAATACAAGTTCACAGCCAACTCCCTTCAGACAAAAGTCCTACGCTTTGTCCGCATAAAATCCGATCGTGTGTATGAGGCTTAAGAAGTGCAGCAATGGGCAAACACTTTATTAAAAAATGTTTACGTTATCACGACTCACATGTTAGAAGTATATAATATAATTTTGCATGTCAAATCCAAAAGCACAGCCGCTTGTGGTGCTCACTTTTTTCCTATACTCACAGGGGTCCCGGAACATCCTACATCTCCTCCAGCCTTGTAAGCACTGCAAGCGGCTGTGGTTTTGGATTCAACATGCAAGATATATTGGGCCAGATTCACGCAGCTCGGCGTATCTTTTGGCCGGCGCAGCGCATCTCATATGCGCTACACCAACGTAAAACAGGGAGCCCAGAACAGTATTCTGAAAGATCCCGCGCCGTACGTTGTGCCGGCGTAGTGTAAATCGGCTGGCGTAAGCCCGCCTAATTCAAAATAGGCAGGTAGGGGGCGTGCTCCATGTAAATTAGCTGTGACCCCATGTACATGAATTGCCGTCGCATGCGCGCACATGCTCAGAATCACGTTGCATATACTCCCTAAGAAACGTCGGCGCAATGCTTTCAACGTGAACGTAACCTACGCACAGCCCCATTCACGTACCACTTACGTAAACGACGTAAAATTAGACGGCTGTTCCGACGTCCATACCTTAACATTGGCTGCGCCTCATATAGCAGGGGTAACGTTACGCCGGACGTAAGCCTTACGTAAACGGCGTAGCGGGCGCAAGTACGTTCGTGAATCGGCGTATCTAGCTCATTTACATATTCTACGGAAGCGCCCCTAGTGGCCAGCGTAAATATGCACCCTAGATACGACGGCGTACTAAGACTTACATCGGTCGGATGAAGCAGGAATTCAGGCGTATCTAGTTCCCTGAATAGCGCGCATAGATACGACGGCGCATCTTTCAACTTACGCGGCGTATCTATAGTGAGCTGTGATAGTATAACCTTCTTTTTAAAAAAAAAATCAGATCTTCTTAGATGGCACTTACTTGTCTTTCTATACTGGGATCACACCGGAGCGCTGGGGAAAGCGGCATGCAACCGGAATCGCACCACATTGCTGTTCAAATCGCATGCGATTCTGTGCAGTGCAATTTAAGCCCATTCATTTGGTATGGGCTCAAATCACACCGCAAAGGTATCGGTGAGCACTTGACCGAAAGTATCGGTACTCTGGGATAAAAACAAAACAAAAACCGTTATCGGTGCAACCCTAATTCACCCCCGTTTATTGATGGGGAATCCACAGATAGATTTCTCTCAAGCCATTCCCGAACAGAGCAGGAGAAATGGTAAGTATCGGTGGGGAAGGTCACCTTTCATATTTCCCCGAATAGGAGACCAATTTCCTCCTCTAAGGTGCACAAAAAGCAGCCAGGGAACTTAGAAAAGAATACCTTGATGCTGGAGTCACTGCAAGATAACAAGCCTATGGGCCCATTGATGCTCTGCAGTGTTTATCAAAAATTGAAATAATAACACTGTTGGATGCACTGATTTATTAGAGCGGAACTAAACCCTCATTTCCTTTAGGCAAGAAAGCGGCCATCTTGGCCTCTGTTTGATCTGCAGTTGTCACGTGTGATCAGTTATGATACCAGCCAAATTGGTAAATCAATGGATTTAGTTCTGCTTTAATTAATGTCTTTCCAGTATTGGGTGGAGTGGCCATTGAACACCTTCAGTACCAGAATAAGCTTAAAAAACACTGACTAGATCCTTGAGCGATTCCGGAGGGTGACTACAATGTGACTCAAGTGCGTATGATACAACCCCACAGTGACCATACAACAACAGAGGGGGCACCGGGGAGGAGAGTTGTAGTGTAGGAATATAAACACTGTGGGGCGCTGTTGGTCCTATTCTCGTTGTGGTGGTTTAGCTCACCACGTAGCACCATAAATCTGCAGATCCACAGGCGGACCCCATCATCCCTCCGCGCAGAAGGACAGAACGCTCTGATAAGGAGAGAGACGAGTGGCATCTGGGGACACAACCGGGAAACTCTAAAAAAGAGACAGAATGGTCAACATTGAGGTCTGGATGAGTTTGGATATACAGATTATTATTATACAGGATTTATATAGCGCCAACAGTTTGCACTGCGCTTTACAACATGAGGGGAGACAGTACAGTGACAATACAAATCAATACAGGAGGGATCAGAGGGCCCTGCTCCTTACAGCTTACAATTAGGCATGTGTGTTTCGTTCCGAATCGAAATTCGGACACATTTTTCATTATTCGGACATTCGGATGCATACGAATTCCCGAATTGTAATATTAACGAATTTAACCGAATCCGAACGAATGTTTTCGAATCGAAAACCCGCAGACGAAATTCGATCGAATTCGAAAACAAATTCTATTCGAATCGAATTCGAAAACAAATTCTATTCGAATCAAATTTGAAAACAATTCGATTCGAAAACAAATTTGAATGAAAATTGAAAGCAAATTTGAATCAAAATCTAAAAAATATAAATCGATTTCTAAAAAAGAATACAATAAAATAGAATATAAAATAATAAAACAATATAATGAAAATCAAAGAATAGTAAAGAACAGAATGGAATTGAAGAGAATGTAATGAAATAGATAGAAGATACAATAGAATATGACCTGGCTTCTTCTATTTGATTACATTCTATTCAATTCCATTCTGTTCTTTACTATTCTTTGATTTTCATTCTATTGTTTTATTATTTTATATTCTATTTTATTGTATTATTTTTTAGAAATCAATTTATATTTTTTAGATTTTGATTCAAATTTGCTTTTAATTTTCATTCAAATTTGTTTTCGAATTCGATTCGAAAAGAATTTGTTTTCGAATGCGATTGAAATATTATCGAATCCGGTCGAAATATTTTCGAATCGACCGGATTTTTCGAATTCGGTCGAAAACGAACGTATTCCGAAAACGAATTTAACACATGTAACGAATCTAACTTAACGAAATTAATTAAATAACGAATTAAAACAAAACTAATTTTTCCCTTTTGCACATGCCTACTTACAATCTAGAAGGGAAGGTCAAGTGGAACAAAAGGTAATAACTGTGGGGGTTGAGCTAATGCAGAAAATGAAAATACAGTTGTTAGGTGTGGGTAGAATAGGCTTCTTGCCCTTTCGTTCTGGTTCTTGTCATTTCATTCCATAAAGTATTTTTTATGTCCTTAGGGTACCTCTGACAAGCCAGGGTGTGTTTTGTCATCCTTGTAGCATTTGGAAAAGAACATTTCTTCTCACAATATTTTCAAATTGCAGCTTTGCTCTTTGGAAACATTTCAACTGTGCAATTTCTTCTAACTCTAGATGTTGGTCTCTTTACTGAAAGGCGGAAATGAAAACCCAATTTACTGAGCAGACTATAGGGAAACATTACACTGTGATGGTGGGGAAGACTAATCGGAATCATTTAAAGGTTATAAAAATAAATTGATTTGTCAAATTTACCCTTATACCTTTCAATTAGGACCTGAGAGGACAGAAACTATAATCTGTATCCCAACAATCACCCAAACTGTAGGAGGTACAAGATGGAGCTCACAAGCAAACTAAACTGGAGCCTTTCCCCTGCAGTACCCCCCCTAGTGGCAGAAATGAAAATGCATCTTACTTGATAACTGCATTGATAAATACAGTGTTACTTGAACTGTATTCCTGGATTCTCTTTTGCTTCTCTTCACAAGAGTTTGACTGACAGCCTATGGCTTCTACTGCCCTTAGTGTCTCCTGGGAAAGCAGGAAATGAGGGAAGCAGTGCTGGAGCTACATGTTAGATGTAAACAGATTTTTTTTTTACTTGAATTTAAGTTCCATTCCTTGAAGTAGCATAGCACCCCAAAGGGGACCCCCCCCTACGCGTTTCAACTCGCTGAGTCTTCTTCAGGGGGTACAGTAATTGGATGCTACAAGATAAATATCAATTAATGACATGCATAGAATAACTACCGTATTTTTCGCTCCATAAGACGCACCTGACTATAAGACCCACCTAGGTTTTAGAGGAGGAAAACCTTGCGCTCGCGCTGACAGGCTGGGGTGCATTCCACCGCCGTATGCTTTTATAGAGGCCCTCAGCGACATAGTGACACATCTTAGATGGGCTGGCCTGTAGTTGGAAATTGTGCAAAGGGGTCTGGGAGAGTGGCAGGAGGGTGCTGTGAAGGAGAGAGGTCTGCCACATCCATAAGAGGAGAAGATACATCTGGCTCCCCAGAATCTATGCTGGGTCTAGATTTCACTGGGTATGTGTGGAGGGAGATAAGGGGGTTAACCTTCAGGGCATGGATGATATTTGCTCACCTGTAATGACAGGTTCTTCTGAGCCTGCACTTGCTGCTCGAGTAGGAAGGCTCTAGGAGTCCAGCAGCTGGCGGTGCATTATGATTCCCGCCTCCATTTTGGCAAAGCCTGCGCTGCATTGTCGGGTAGAAAGCCTATAATTTTTTCACTGGCAGTGGGTCTTGGCGGTGTCTCTGCATGTCCGGATGGTCAGCATGGTATGAGCAAGCCAGGAGGATAGATGGATCGCTGCTGGAGAGGTCCTGGGCTGTGATGTTGCAGCCGATTGCCTGGTGCAGATCGGTGCTCTGGATCTATGCAGCCATACTGCTCGGCGGCGTCTGGTCAGTATTCGCTCCATAAGACGCAGGGACATTTCTCCCCATTTTTTTGGGGTGAAAAAGTGCATCTTATGGAGCGAAAAATACGGTATATGCATACAAAAAACACATATCAATTATGTGGGTGTATCTTACAATGTGTAGATTGAAAAATTGTATGCAGGTTGTCTGCATACGATTTTTCATGTGCATGTCATTAATTGATATTTATCTTGTAGTATCCATTAATGAGAAGACTCCGAGTTGAAACGTGCAGGGGTCCCCTTTGGGGGCGCTATGCTCCTTCAAGGAATGGAATTGTTTCCATTTGTTTCTGTTTACATGTAACATATACTCTGCATGCATGTTCTTTTATTCTCAATATCTATTTTAAATTGCATGAATAAATAAACGTTTCTAGATTTGAATACACTCTGGGCCGGATTCAGATACATTGCTGTATCTGCCGGCGCGGCGTAACGTATGTCAGATACGGTACGCCGCCGTAACTTAGGGCGCAAATTCCCTATGCAGAAAGAACTTGCGCCCTTAGTTACGGTGGCGTAACGTATGTGAGGCGGCGTAAGCCCGCCTAATTCAAATGGGGATGTTGTGGCCGTGTTTTATTCAAATTTAAGATGACCCCGTGTTTTTTAAGCTATTTGTGAACGGCGCATGCGCCGTTCCTTGAAATATCCCAGTGTGCATTGCTCCAAAGTACGCCGCAAGGACGTATTGGATTCGACGTGAACGTAAATGACGTCCAGCCCTATTCGCGAACGACTTACGCAAATGACGTAAAATTTTCAAAACTCGGCGCGGGAACGACGTCCATACTTAACATTAGCTACGCCTCATATAGCAAGGGTAACTATACGCCGAAAAAAGCCTAACGTAAGCAACGTAAAAAAATGCGCCGGCGGGACGCATAGATACGACGGCCCGCACTCAGAGATACGACGGCGTATCTGGAGATACGCCGTCGTATCTCCTATCTGAATCCGGCCCTCTGTGTTCATATCGGTGCCTTTAAAGTCCATTCCAAATGTTTTTTCTTCTTCTTAGGATGTGGCACCTTTTGACACTTGGAAATCTTAGGCCTTACTGGTAGAATCTTTCCTTATGGGAGGAAGATGGAGAACATTGCATAGATATAGAAATGTCACACATTACCTGCTCTCCCATCTTTTTGCCAGGCTCACAGATGAACAGAGGATCCTCGGTTTTGGTGCGAAGAAGTGGCACTGAGCACACTGTCAGACTAGACGTCACCGCTGCCAGATCTGTGAAACAATGACACAATATTCAGAACATATATTGCTCCAGGCACACCCCTTACCGTTTTCCCTTTCCTCCCTTTCTTCTAGGCCCCATGCACACTGGGGTTTAGGTGTGGGCAGAGAGAAAGTCTGCCAGCAGTCTGACAGCTTCTGCGGCTGAACAGGGCTGTACATTAGCATGCTAATGTTTACGGCAGTATGCGCTCAGGGATGAATGTTTAGGACACAAGCAGTCTGCCTTCTAGGCATTCAGTCTGCCATCCAGCCGCAGGCTGTCACAGGGTATAGGAGGCTGCTGGCATGGTTGGATGGTGTGCCTGTGTCCTCTCTAGAGATTTTCAAAAATGTTGTAGTCATGGGAAAAAAATATTTTTTCCCCTGTTTTTGTTTCAGGGGAAAAAATGTACATTTTGGAAAAAGTTTAAAAACAGATTCAGTGTGGAGAAGTTGAAAGTGATTTTGTTACACTGGGAATGTAAAATACAGTGTAAAAAGAATTATGCTTGAAGTAAAAGTACACTCTGGAGGGAAAAGCTCCTTGCCCTTTCGTTCTGGTTCTTGTCATTTCATTCCATAAAGTATTTTTTATGTCCTTAGGGTACCTCTGACAAGCCAGGGTGTGTTTTGTCATCCTTGTAGCATTTGGAAAAGAACATTTCTTCTCACAATATTTTCAAATTGCAGCTTTGCTCTTTGGAAACATTTCAACTGTGCAATTTCTTCTAACTCTAGATGTTGGTCTCTTTACTGAAAGGCGGAAATGAAAACCCAATTTACTGAGCAGACTATAGGGAAACATTACACTGTGATGGTGGGGAAGACTAATCGGAATCATTTAAAGGTTATAAAAATAAATTGATTTGTCAAATTTACCCTTATACCTTTCAATTAGGACCCGAGAGGACAGAAACTATAATCTGTATCCCAACAATCACCCAAACTGTAGGAGGTACAAGATGGAGCTCACAAGCAAACTAAACTGGAGCCTTTCCCCTGCAGTACCCCCCCTAGTGGCAGAAATGAAAATGCATCTTACTTGATAACTGCATTGATAAATACAGTGTTACTTGAACTGTATTCCTGGATTTGCCTGTCTTCAGCTGAGAGAACTTGTAATCATTTAAGACTTTACATAAAGTCTCAGAAATCTTTCATTAACCACTTCAATACTGGGCACTTTCCCCCCTTCCTGCCCATGACAATTTTTAGCTTTCAGTGCTGTCACACGGTCATACAACACTGTACGTAAACTACATTTTTTATCATTTTCTTCCCACAAATAGAGTTTTCTTTTGGTGAGATTTGATCACCTCTGGGGTTTTTTTTTTTTTACTAAACAAACTAAAAAAGACCAACATTTTCAAAAAAAATAAATGTTTTCTTTGTTTCTGTTATAAAATATTGTTTTCTCTTTCACTGACGGGCACAGATGAGGCAACACTGATAAGGTTGTACTGGTGGGCACTGATAGATGGCACTGGATAGGGAGCACTGATGAGGAGCTACTGACAGGCATTACTTATTGACATCTGAAGGGCACTGACAGGCATTACTGATGGGGCACTGATTGGCACATAGATGGGCACTGATAGGCACTACTGATGGGACACAGACTGGCAGTTGAAGGACACCTCTCATGGAGGCTGTGCTGATAATCAATCTGACAGTGAGAGCCACCGATCCACTCTCCCTGTCAGCGTGAACCGAGGAAAGCCATTTACCGCACTTCCTGGTTCACGTTGTGATCAGCTGTGATTGGTCACAGCTGATCACGTAGTAAGAAGCTTCTATCATAGGCTTTTTACCACGATCGGAGATGCGGTGTGTCAGAGTGACACACAGCACCACCGATTGGCGCGAGCCAGCATATTATCCTGAAAGATGTCATATGATGTCCAGTCAGGATAACAGAACCACAACGGGAAGTAGTTAAAGGGGTTGTAAAGGTAAAACATTTTTTTTCCTAAATAACTTCCTTTTCCTTAGTGCAGTCCTCCTTCACTTATCTCATCCTTCGATTTTTCTTTTAAATGTCCTTATTTCTTCTGAGAAATCCTCACTTCCTGTTCTTCAGCCTGTAACTCCACACAGTAATGCAAGGCTTTCTCCCTGGTGTGGAGTGTCGTGCTCGCCCCCTCCCTTGGACTACAGGAGAGTCAGAACGCTCTCTACGTTGCAGATAGAGGAAGGAGCTGTGTGTTAGTGGGCGTCCTGACTCTCCTGTTGTCCAAGGGAGGGGGCGAGCACGACACTCCACACCAGGGAGAAAGCCTTGCATTACTGTGTGAAGTTACAGACAGAAGAACAGGAAGTGAGGATTTCTCAGAAGAAATAAGGACATTTAAAAGCAAAATGGAAGGATGAGGTAAGTGAAGGAGGACTGCACTAAGGTAAAGAAAGCTATTTAGGAAAACATTTTTTTACCTTTACTACCCCTTTAAGGTCTTCATGTTATTTAGTTTGAATACCATGTCACAGATATATTATCATTGTAAAAGAACATATTCCACATTTTTTGTGTGCAATTTTTCCAGAAAAAACAAAAAACTTATTTGGGGAAAAAACAGTTTTCCATGTTTTTTTCAATTTTTCTCTGGCCTTTTCCATTGCTACCCTCAACAACTAGGAATGCAGAGAACATTCCATACACTCTGCTGTGCATTACCCCCTACCATTGGGAATGCAGAGTAGATGCCATACAATGTGCTTTACCTTACCATCTACAATTGGGGTTGCAGAGTACATTCTGTACAATGTGCTGTACTTTACCCCCTACCATTGGGAATGCTGAGTACATTCCATACACTGTGCTGTACCTCACCCCCTACCACTTGGAATGTAGACTACATTCCATGCACTGTGCTGCACTTCACCTTCTACTATTGGGAATGCAGAGTACATTTCATACACTGCACTGTACCTTACCCCCTGCCAATGGGAATGCAAAGTACAATCTATATCAGTGGCGGTGCGTCCATAGAGGGCGCAGGAGCACCGCCCCCTCTCTCTCCTGCACCGCCACTGAATACAATACATAGATTCATGCATTGCATGAATCCATGTATTGTTGCTGCCGCCCACTATTCAGATGATCGGCCCCCTGGTGAGTGCTGGCTATCTGAATAACAGCAGCTGGTTGGCTTTGGAAGTGCTTATCAGAGCCAGCAGCTGTAATCGGCTTTCAAATAGTTAACCAGGGGACGCACAAGGGATGCGTTCCCTAGCTAACACTGACAGGCATCTCAGCCAATCAGGTTCACCGGTTCTGGATACCGGTAACCTGATTGGCTGAAGCGTCGTCGAGGGTGGGAGAATACATCGAGGCCCCCCCCCCCCCAAAAAAAAAATTGGAGCACCAGCCGCCACTGTTCTTTATACTATGCTGTACCTCTCCCCTTCCACATGGACTGCAAAGTACATTCTATATACTATGCTGTAACTCACCCCCTGCCACTGGGACTACAAAGTACATTCTATATCCTATGCTGTACTGCAACTCCTATCACTGGGCATGAAGAAATGGGTTTCATACACTGTGCTGTACCTCACTCCTTATCACTGGGAATGCAGAGTACATTCTATACACTGTGCTGTACTTCACTATCTACCACTCAGAATGTAGAGTACATTCTATACACTGTGCTGTACTTCACTATCTACCACTCAGAATGTAGAGTACATTCTATACACTGTGCTGTACCTCACCCTCTAGCATTAGGAATGCAGATTACATTTCAGACACCCCCTTACCTGTGAGTGCGCAGTGTTTCAGGGTCTGGTCCGCAGTGTATTTCCACACTCTAAGGATGGGGGAATCCCGCTCATTGGTGACATGGACGAGGCTCTGGGTATGCAGTAGCCCATTCCTCCGGACTGGGATCCGGCTGGGACGCACACCCAAACTTTCCAGAGACCTGTCAGAGAGGTTGGCAGTGAAATATATGACTAGCAAACTATACTGGGATTTCAGCTGCATAAAAACATCCATAACCATCCAAACCCTCTTCCACCAAACAGTGCCACTAAACCCCCTTAGAGGCCCTTCTCAACTGAAGGCCAGAAGAACTAAGTCTGCACATCCTTACAGCCACAAAGCAAGTGATTGCAAAGGCAGATTACCATTACTAGTAAAAACATATAACAAGTCCATAAATCTATCACATAGTTGGTAAATGCTGTACCATTTGCGCAAACCAATCAATATACGCTTAACCACTTCCATACCAGGCACTTACGCACCTTCCCGCCCAAGCCAATTTTCAGCTTTCAGCACTGTCTCACTTTGAATGGCAATTGCGCGGTCATGCTACACTGTACCCAAACAAAATTGGCGTCCTTTTTTCCCCACAAATAGAGCTTTCTTTTGGTGGTATTTGATCACCTCTGCGTTGTTTTTTTTTTTTTTGCGCAACAACTAAAAAAAGACTGAAAATTTTGAAAAAAAAATACGTTATTTTTTTCTGTTGATTTTTTTGTAAATACGTTTTTCTCTTTCAATTACGGGCACTGATATGGCGGCACTGATGGGCACCGATGAGATGGCACTGATGGACATCGATGAGGTAGTACTAACGGGCACAGATGAGGTGGCACTGATTGGCGGCGCTGGTATGCGGCACTGATAGGCACTCATAGGCGGCACTGATGGGCACACATAGGCGGCACTGATGGGCACACATAGGCGGCACTGATGGGTGGCACTGATGGATACTTATGGGTGGCACAGATGGGCATTGATAGGTGGGCACTGGGCATGGATGGGCACTGTGGGGTGGCACTGATGGACACTGTGGGGCAGCACTGATTTTCCCAGGTTGCCAGTCAGTGCCCATATGTGGGCACTGATTGGCATCTTTTTTATTTTTTTGAATGCTTTTTTTATTTTTTTTCAGACTTTTATTTTTTATTTTTTTGCAGGCTTTTTTTTATTTTTTGCCCACCCTGGTGGTCCAGGGTGGGCATCCCTGGTGGTCCAGTGTGGCGATCCGAGGGGGGGCTGCGCTGATAAACAATCAGCGCGAACCCCCCCTGTCAGGAGAGCCGCCGATCGCCTCTCCTCTACTCGCGTCTGTCATTCCTGTTTACATCGTGATCAGCCGTCATTGGACACGGCTGATCACATGGTAAAGAGTCTCCGCCGGAGGCTCTTTACCGAGATCGGAGATGCAGGGTGTCAGACTGACACCTCGCATCACCGATCGCCGCGCTGCACGCCCCCACGGGCGCGCGCGGCATGAAATCCTGCAGGACGTTCTGGAACGTCCTGTCAGGATTTCAGAACCACTTCCCGGACGTAAATCGGCTATAGGCCGGGCGGGAAGTGGTTAATGGATTTTTTTTTTATTTTTTTAACAAAAATTTGTAGAATACATATTGGCTTAAATTTATGAAGAACTTCATTTAATTTAATTTTTTTGGGATATGTACTATAACAAAAAAGTAAAAACTATATATATTTTTTAAATTAAAAGATAAAAACAGCAGAGGTGATCAAATACCACCAAAAGAAAGTTCTATTTGTGAAAAAAAAAGGACATCAATTTTATTTAGGTACAGCGTCACACGCCCACGCAATTGTCAGATAAAGCGACAGTGCCATATCGCAAAAAATGGCCTGTTCATTAAGGGGATAAATCCTTCCGGGGCCGAAGCTGAAGTGGTTAAACTGCGGGTGATTCGGCGTGTAATTAAAGTGGTCCGGTGGCGAATTCGCCACTGGATCACTTTTATAGGCAGCGGGAGAGGTGCCCCCCCTCCCTCCCGCCGCTTCCTGGTTGTCTCAGAGTTTACCGGACCTGTCGGTAAGCCCGGAGCCGATCCGATCCCCTGTGTGGCTGGGCAGGAAGCTGGGTGAGGGCAAGATAGGCCCCACTCGGCTCTATGCCCTTGAAGCAACGGAGCAACGTCAAACGTCACTTCTGCCCTCCAGCCTTAAAGGGATGATTATTTTTTTATCTCTTAAAAAGGCAAAATGTCTTTTTTGCTTTGAAGCGTAAATCTTCACAATAAAGAGGCCCTGTCATGCTTATTTATATTACAAAGGAAGTTTACATTCCTTGTAATAGGAAAAAACATGATAAAAAAAAAATTCAAGGGATAGTGGAAAAACAACAAGCAACCCCTTCCATTAGTCCCTGACCCTGTTCCCTCTCACCCTGCTGTATTCACAATAATATAAAATAAACAGTGGGTGGAGTGACTCTTTAAGGGTTTAAAAGAATAAAAAAAAAGATACCTGGAATAATCTGTGCTATGGCTGTTACTTCTTTTCTGCAAGTTCTAGAGAAAAAAAAAAGATAAAATAAGTTATACATACAGAAGTTATAGTAAAATAACAACCTATATTACATGTCTCCAGGCATGCTCAGTAAGGCTGGAGTTTAATCTGCTTATAATTGCTGTCTCTTAATTAGTTCTCCCAATCATCACTTTTCGAATCTGGTTTACTTTATATAGTTTTCTGTTTATATGTATTTGGATCATTTCCTGCCATGATGGTGGGTCACATCTTTTTAAAGCATATGTATGTCAAGTTTTATACAAAAAAAACTATTTATGCAATAAAGCTTTGTATTTTGAGGTCTGTGAAGTTTATTTGGCAAGTCTGTATTTTTCCACATTCCCTTGTTTTTAGGTTCTTATAGGAATGTGGTGCCTTCTTACTGGGTTTTAACTCTGTGACAGCCCAAAACACTGTATAATACAGAATAATCAAACAAAAAACAGACAAAAGTCATGGTTGCACGACAGCGATTTGATTTTTGAAGCCAATAATTCAACACAACTCCCATACAACTAGCATTTTTAGAGGACCAGTAGTGGCCAGGCTCCATAGCTATTTTGTGACTTTTGATGTTTAGGGGTATACAGTGGCAATGTGTCCATAAAGGGCGCAGGAGGGCCGTCCCCTCGCTCCTGCCACCTGTCTATCGCCAATAGATAGATTCATGAAATGCATGAATCTATCCATTGTCGCCGCTGCCACCCAATATTTAGGTGTCCGGCGCCAGGCATCTGAATTACAGCAGTGTTTTTTTTTTTGTTTTTTTTTTAAGTGCCTGATTAGAGCTGTGGGCTCTAATAGGCGTCCTGATTAAAGCCATAGGCTTTAATAGGCTTCCAAAGTAGTAAACAGCGGGCGCAATGCTGTGCGTTCGCTGTTTACTCAAGTGTTGTGTTAGGGAAGCAAATAAATGGCTTTCCTAACACTGACCTGTCTCTCGGCCAATCAGGTGCTTGGGTATGGTTACCTGTCACCTGATTGGCTGAAGCGACAGGTGCTGTGATTGGACGACTATCAGATGTCCAATCATAGCAGAGGACAGGAAGAGGACAGGAGAAGACATCGAGGACTCGGAGAGTGGAAGACAGCACCGTCACCCGATACAGGCAAGTGTCGGGCGGGGAATGCACACTGGCAGCAATTGATTGGGCACAGTAGCGGCAATTGATGGGGCACAGTAGCGGCAATTGATTGGGCACAGTAGCGGCAATTGATGGGGCACAGTACCGGCAATTGATGGGGCACAGTGGCTGCGCTTGATGGGAACAGTGGCTGCGCTGGTGGGCACAGTGGCAGCAATTGATGTTTTTTTTTTTTTTTTTTCAGTTTGTTTGCGCGCCCCAAAAAATTGTGAGCACCAGCCGCCACTGGGGGTATAGGACTTCCCTCTATCTCTATTTTTGCCCTGATTACACAAAGCGGGCATTCAGAGTACAAAGAACCACTCACATTATTCCCTGTAGAGGTTACACTTTAATATCCCTGACACCTGTCTATAAGAACATATGAAGCGTATACTAAATTTTCAAAACTTGGTGGCCATAACAGCCTACACTCTTCTGTGAAGCATTTCCACAAGATTTTGTATGGTGTCTGTGGAAATTTGTGCCAATTCAGCCAAAGGACCTTTTGCGAGGTCAGGTTCTGATAATGGATGAGAAGGCCTGGCTTCCAATCGGCATGTATAGGACTGGTTTTAAACAGAAGGTCATGTCTGAAAAGAAAAAAGGACCTTCTCCAAACTGTTGTTACCAGAAGAGAAAGGCACAATTTTCCAAAATGTCTTTGAATACCGTAGCATTAAATTAGAAGGAGAGACTACACAATAACACACCTCATGAATATAGGGAGAGAAAAAGGGGTACCAAAAAGGTAACCCATAGGTCGGACTTTAAAGGCACAATGAACAACGGAGAATATACAAAAATATTACAATATTTATTGAAAATAACACATGGTACATAGAAAGCATTAGAAAGAATTAAAAAAGCATATATAAAAAATATATGATAAAGAGTGAGCCCCTGTGCGTCAACGAGTTTTGCTGCTAAGCTTTGTCAGGACACATTCAGGGATCGTTGGGAAAGGAGAGAAACGGGTCTCGCTCTCTAGGATAAAACACATGTGTTATAATTTTGTAACATAGTAAATCATTACTATCCTCCCATAAGGTATTTCCGTTATTCTTGTCTTTTTGTGCCATGCTCTTCGCCTTGACAGGACGATGTTTTTTAAGATGTGTGTTACTATGTTACAAAATTATAACACATATGTTTTATCCTAGACAATGAGACCCGTTTCTCTCCTTTCCCAACAAACCCTGAATGTGTCCTGACTAATACTTTCTATGTACCATGTGTTATTCTCAATAAAAATATTTTTGTATATTCTCCATTGTTCATTGTGCCTTTAACCACTTAAGGACCGCTGCACGACGATTTACGTCGACAGAATGGCACGGCTGGGCATATGGACGTACAGGTACGTCCCCTTTAAGAGCCCAGCCGTGGGTCGTGAGCGCGCCACAACCAGCGCTCTCGCGAACCCGGTCCAAAGCTCCGTGACCACGCTCGCTGGGCCCACGGACCCGATCGCCGCCGGTGTCCCGTGATCGGGTCACAGGAGCTGAAGAACGGGGAGAGGTGAGTGTAAACAAACCTTCCCCGTTCTTCTCTGTGGCTTGTCACTGATCGTCTGTTCCCTGTCATAGGGAACAACGATCAGTGACGTCACACGTCCAGCCACGCCCCCCTACAGTTAGAAAAAACACATTAGTACACACCTAACCCTTTAGCGCCCCCTAGTAGTTAACCCATTCACTGCCATTTTCATTTTCACAGTAATCAGTGCATTTTTATAGCACTTTTCGCTGTGAAAATGACAAAAATTGTCCCAAAAATTTGTCAAAAGTGTCCGATGTGTCCGCCATAATGTCGCAGTCACGAAAAAAATCGCTGATTGCCACCAGTAAAAAAATAATAATGAATACAAATTCCATAAAACTATCCCCTACTTTGTAAACGCTATACATTTTGCGCAAACCAATCAATAAACACTTATTGCTATTTTTTTTAACAAAAATATGTAGAAGCATACGTATCGGCCTAACCTGAGGGAAAACATTTTTTTTATATTTTTTGGGGGAAAATTTATTATAGCAAAAAGTATAGCTCTATTTTTGTTTATAGCGCAAAAAATAAAAACTGCAGAGGTGATCAAATACCACCAAAAGAAAGCTCTATTTGTGGGGGAAAAAAGGGCGCCAATTTTGTTTGGGAGCCACGTCGCACGACCGCGCAATTGTCAGTTAAAGCGACGCAGTGCCGAATCGCAAAAAGGGGCCAGGTCCTAACCTGCATATTGGTCTGGGTCTTAACCGGTTAAAGTCCGGCCTACGGGTTACCTTTTTAATACCCCTTTATTTCTCCCTATATTTACCTATTTACGGATGTGGCCACGTGAGTGCTCTCTCTTATTCTCAACACACCTGATGAATGTTAAATTCCCATTGCTCTTATACTCCCCACATATCTTTTCTAATAAATCACTATCTGAATGCCTTACTTATAACGTTTTTACATGAGGTCATCTGTTTGGAAAGCTATAGCTATTCTGTGGCCTGTGGAGGACCAACAATCATTCTTCAATGAGCTGCACCAGTTTTTGCTGGCACGCGACCACACAGAACATCTTAAAACAAAGGTATTCAGTGATTTATTATAAAATATACATGGCGGTATCAGAGCAATGGGGAGGCAACATTTAGCAGAATTGTTGGGTTATTGTATACATTTTACTTCTATTTTGACTGTACCCTTCAATGGAAACATTGCAACTCAATCATTTGGAGGGGTGCCACCATATTTCTCGACATATTGTGAATGTGTGCAAGTGACATATGTTTCTGTTTGCTACTGGACAGCAAATCTGCCAGGTCTCTAAAATGACCATTTGGAGTGCAATTTACACACATCGGCCCGGATTCACGTAGGAAATACGACGGCGTATCTCCAGATACGCCGTCATATCTTGGCGCCTGATTCAAAGAATCAGATACGCCAAAATGTCTCTAAGATACGCCCAGCGTAAGTCTCCTACGCCGTCGTATCTTAACTGCATATTTACGCTGGCCGCTAGGGGCGTGTACGCTGATTTACGCCTAGAAATATGTAAATCAGCTAGATACGCCTATTCACAAACGTACGCCCGGCCGACGCAGTACAGATACGCTGTTTACGTTAGGCTTTTTCCGGCGTAAAGTTACCCCTGCTCTATGAGGCGTAGATGAGGCGTACCAATGTTAGGTATGGACATCGGAACAGCGTCAAATTTTTCACGTTTTATGTTGTTTGCGCAAGTCGTTCGCGAATAGGGCTGGGCGTCATTTACGTTCACGTCAAAAGCATTGGCTTTTTGCGGGTTCATTTGGAGCATGCGCACTGGGATACTTTCATGGACGGCGCATGCGCCGTTGTAAAAAAGGTCATTTATGTGGGGTCACAAGAAATTTAAATAACATACGCCCACATCTTCCACATTTGAATTAGGCGGGCTTACGCCGGCCTATTTACGCTACGCCGCCGCAACTTTGCTTTGTGAATACTGCACTTGCCTGTCAAAGTTGCGGAGGCGTAGCATAAATAGGATACGTTACGTCCGCACAAAGATGCGCTCTTCTACGTGAATCTGGCCCATCTTCTGCAATACATGCCCCTATCGTAGTTAAAGGAGCACACACACTGTTGCCAAGCTCCCATCCAATGACCCGACAAGAGTGTTTATGGATTGATGAAGGAAAGACACACAAACACAAGAAGAACATACAAGTTGCATATACAGGAAGTAACATAGTTAGTCAGGTCGAAAAAAGACATCTAGTTCAACCATAAAGGAAATAAAATAAAAAATATCGCACAATCCAATATACCCACAGTTGATCCAGAGGAAGGCGAAAAACCCCAGCAGAGCATGATCCAATTTGCTACAGGAGGGGAAAAAATTCCTTCCTGATCCCCCGAGAGGCAATCGGATTTTCCCCAGATCAACTTTACCTATAAATGTTAGTACCCAGTTATATTCTGTACATTTAGGAAAGTATCCAGACCTTTCTTAAAGCAATCTACTGAGCTGTCCAGAACCACCTCTGCAGGGAGTCTATTCCACATTTTCACAGCTCTTACTGTAAAGAAACCTTTCCGTATTTAAAGATGAAATCTTTTTTCCTCAAGATGTAGAGTGGCCCCTTGTCCTCTGTGTTGACAGTAAAGTGAATAACTCAACACCAAGTTTACTATATGGACCCCTTATATATTTGTACATGTTGATCATATCCCCCCCTTCTCAAGAGTGAATAAATTCAGTTCCTCTAATCTTTCCTCATAGCGGAGCTCCTCCATTCCTCTTATCAGTTTGGTTGCCCTTCTCTGCACTTTCTCAAGTTCTCCGATATCCTTTTTGAGAACTGGGGCCCAAAACTGAACTGCATATTCCAGATGAGGTCTTACTAATGATTTGTACAGGGGCAAAATTATATCTCTGTCTCTGGAGTCCATACCTCTCTTAATACAAGAAAGGACTTTGCTCGCTTTGGAAACCGCAGCTTGGCATTGCATGCCATTATTGAGCTTATGATCTACCAAAACCCCCAGATCCTTCTCCACTATGGATCCCCCAGTTGTCCTCCCCCTAGCATGTATGATGCATGCATATTCTTAGTCCCCAAGTGCATAACTTTACATTATGTATTATTGGTTTGTTTTACCTGAATAAGAGTGGCCCCGGGGTCTGGGCGGATGCGAGTCTTGCTGATGTCTCCTTCCCGTGAGCCTTTCCTGATTTGTACCGAGGGCTTTGTCTTGGAGATAAGACCGGTGAAGCCGCTGCCTACACAAAACACAAGTGCACAAAAATATGTCACCACCAACAGTATTGGACTTTATGGGCAATGTTAAAGTCTGGATATCTGGAGCACAATGACCAGATGCTGTTGACCATAGCAACCATGTTATTACCTCATCATTTCCTAACCTAGAATGATAATGAACTATAGAGGTCATAGTACTCTTTTAGACTTATAGAACAAGTCCAATTGAATGTGACTTACTACTAAGTCAAGGCCAGCCATACGTGGTTCGAATATAGAGTTTCAAACTGTTACTGGGCAGGCTGAATGTACCAAGTTGATCGATCCAATCAATCAATTACCCCCACCCTGTCTGCACTATCTGTGTTGATGGGGAAATTGTGCAAATGTATTCACTGAAACCATGTATGGCCTGCCCAAGACATTTCGTAGCTTATCCAAGCCAATTCTGAAACATACCCCAGCATTTATATCCTGACAGGTAGCATGGACACCTTAATCCAATTACCATGGAAAATGTCAATGCGCCCATTGTGGTGGAGTTTGGGAGGTCCATCGTCGCCTTTGGATGCCGAGTGTTTGTGCATGCTCGGCCTATAGTAACTTGGTAGCCCAATGTGAATTTAATATAAAATTATTTTGATTGTTTTGCATCATGGAGATTTTAAAATTTGTAGGAGGCTGCGAAACACGTTGGACCAAGTCAGAGGGAACATACAAACATCAACTTGTAATTTGTGCGGAATCTTTTATGGTTTTAATGTGATGTGTTTTGTATTGCAGAAATTGAGGTTTGTATTGCTGCAATAAAATTTGATATCTTTTACGGAATTTAATTGTCTTTTTGCCTCAGTATGAAGCCTTGAATGTCCCTTATTGCTAGGAAGGATTTGTTTCTGTTGGCATTGTCTATGACTTTTTTGGGATGTGGCATCATACATTTATTCTCCAAGACTTGGCATGAATATGTTGTCAAAGCAGATGTTGATTATCCTAGAACACAATGGGAGGTGTGAAAGTTGTGGAACCCCCTTGCTCTGGTTACATCATCCCATTCTTGATGACAGAAAGTCTGTATATGTGATATTCTTTTGAGTTACATGGCTGTAGAAGTGAATTGTTGTAAAATTTCTAAGGTAGACATGGTTTGGCATTTTATGTGGAAGTTAGATGGTGTTAAAGGACCCCCACCCCTGCTGAATGATGGTTGTTCCAGTTTGACATAGATGGCCTCTTTCATGCCTCTTGCAAAGCAGTTGTCCTCTCTTTCCAAAATGGGCACTTCACTGTCCTCAAAAGAATGTCCATTTTTTTTTTAAAGTGTAGGAACACGGTCAAGTGATAGTCTGTGGAATTTGCCTGCTATGATGGACTGTTCATTTGTTAAGAGGTTGTTTTGCCTCTTCAAAAGTGCAGGTCTTTACATTTCTCACTACACTGCATATGCCAAGTTTGTTTGATAGTGTTTGAGTGTTGGGTCTTTAGGATATACTGTACAAGCTTCTGTCTCAGTGTAGTGCTTGAAGTACACAAGGATGCAGTATTTGTTAAGGATCCTTTTAAGTTTTTCTGACACTCTACTTCCAAAAGGGATTTCTCCTTGTGCTGTACTTCTCCTCTCGGTTTAATTGCCCCATATTTTTGCTTGACCTTGTGGAATGTTTTAACAAAAGCTTCTCCTTTTAGACTTGTTCTTTCACAGTATCAAATGTTTTAGTTCAATCTTATTTTTATTGAAAAAAGGAGAGGTGTACAGTACACAAGTATAACGTTCGTTAATACTTAAAGGAAGAGGGACTAAGAGCAGCAAAGAGGGACCCGGGAAGAGGAGGATCTGGGCTGCTCTGTGAAAAACCAACAGCATAGAGGAAGTAAGTATAACATGTTTGTTATTTAGAAAAAAAACAAGCTTTTACAATCACTTTAATGTCCCAACTCCTAGAGGAGGTTAAAAATATTTTTTGAGTATACATCCGGGATGTTGGCAAGTAGACACCCGACCATACATTAGTGGAAACCGTTATTCCAGATCTGTTTTTGTGGGCATATAGAAAATGGTACCCCAAAGTAAATTGATAAAATCATATTGTTTGTTATACAAATATTAAACTTCTATATAGCATCATATCCAGAGTTTGCAAAATTAAGTTCAAACCTTTTTTCAATTCAACATCCACATGTAGGCTGAATATATTTTGAATGCTTCAAATATCTTCATCAGGAGCACATGTTCTACACTCCGTAATGTAAAATCAAAAGTTTCCATACAGATTACTGGAGTGAAAGTTCTGGTCTGGAGATCAATCCTGCCATCAATAGAGAGGATGCACAGAACACCCAAATCTTTGACCACAATAGTAATATGTATATTCCAATATAGTCCTCATCTTTTATTACATCACAAGCATAAAGCTTCAAAGAATAAAAAACAAAATATTCATACCAAAGTCCAAATAAGTCTTGGTCTGGAGTTCAATACTGCCATTCATAGAGAGAAAGCAACAGTACGTCCAGATCCTTAACCACAAAAGCAATATATGTAATCCAGGAAGTTTAATACTCAGCAGATCAAGATACTCCAAAAACCATCCCCCGAGCAGATCCTCAGATATTAATGCGATCTGTCTAGAGCAGACCTGGGCAAACTACGGCCCGCGGGCCGTATACGGCCCGGCGGACCTTTTAATCCGGCCCCCCCCGCCGCCAAAATCGCCGCCGCTGCCACGTTAATCACCGCGGCGGGGAACATTACAGACAGCGTTCGTTTGAACAGCTGTTTTCCCGCCGCGCATAGACACTCCCCCTTGGACGGATCTGTCCAATCGCGAGCAAGGGGGAGTCACATAGACACTCCCCCTTGCTCGCGATTGGACAGATCCGTCCAAGGGGGAGTGTCTATGCGCAGCGGGGAAAACAGCTGTTCAAACGAACGCTGTCTGTAATGTTCCCCGCCGCGGTGATAACAGTAGGCAGGGCCGGTACAAGGCAGGGGCGGGAGGGGTCACTGTGCCCATCACACGCAGCCACTGTGCTAACACATGCAGCCACTTGTGCCAACACATGCAGCCACTTGTGCCAACACATGCAGCCACTTGTGCCAACACATGCAGCCACTTGTGCCAACACACGCAGCCACTGTGCCACCATAAATTGTCGCCACTGTGCCCATCACACGCAGCCACTGTGCCAATCACACGCAGCCACTGTGCCAATCACACGCAGCCACTGTGCAATCAATTGTCGCCACTGTTCCCAAACGCAGCCACTGTGCCAATCACACGCAGCCACTGTGCCAATCACACGCAGCCACTGTGCCAATCACACGCAGCCACTGTGCCAATCACACGCAGCCACTGTGCCAATCACACGCAGCCACTGTGCAATCAATTGTCGCCACTGTTCCCAAACGCAGCCACTGTGCCAATCACACGCAGCCACTGTGCCAATCACACGCAGCCACTGTGCCCATCAAACGCAGCCACTGTGCCCATCAAACGCAGCCACTGTGCCAATCACACGCAGCCACTGTGCCAATCACACGCAGCCACTGTTCCCAAACGCAGCCACTGTGCCAATTACACGCAGCCACTGTGCCAATCACACGCAGCCACTGTGCCCATCAAATGCAGCCACTGTGCCCATCAAACGCAGCCACTGTGCCAATCACACGCAGCCACTGTGCCAATAACACGCAGCCACTGTGCCAATCACACGCAGCCACTGTGCCAATCACACGCAGCCACTGTGCCCATCAAACGCAGCCACTGTGCCATCACATGCAGCCACTGTGCCAACACACGCAGTCACTGTGCCATCAATTGTTGCCACTGTGCCAATCACACGCAGCCACTGTGCCATCAATTGTCGCCACTGTGCCCATCAAACGCAACCACTGTGCCATCACATGCAGCCACTGTTTAATCAATTGTTATTGATTAAACAGTGGCTGCCTGTCCCCAGCCTCTGTCCCCCTCCTGTGTCATGTCCCCAGCCTCTGTCCCCCTCCTGTGTCATGTCTCCAGCTTCTGTCCCCCTCCTGTGTCATGTCCCCAGCCTCTGTCCCCCTCCTGTGTCATGTCCCCAGCCTCTGTCCCCCTCCTGTGTCATGTCCCCAGCCTCTGTCCCCCTCCTGTGTCATGTCCCCAGCGTCTGTCCCCCTCCTGTGTCATGTCCCCAGCCTCTGTCCCCCTCCTGTGTCATGTCCCCAGCCTCTGTCCCCCTCCTGTGTCATTTCCCCAGCCTCTGTCCCCCTCCTGTGTCATATCCCCAGCCTCTGTCCCCCTCCTGTGCCATGTCCCCAGCCTCTGTCCCCCTCCTGTGTCATGTCCCCAGCCTCTGTCCCCCTCCTGTGCCATGTCCCCAGCCTCTGTCCCTCTCCTGTGCCATGTCCCCAGCCTCTGTCCCCCTCCTGTGCCATGTCCCCAGCCTCTGTCCCCCTCCTGTGCCATGTCCCCAGCCTCTGTCCCCCTCCTGTGCCATGTCCCCAGCCTCTGTCCCCCTCCTGTGCCATGTCCCCAGCCTCTGTCCCCCTCCTGTGCCATGTCCCCAGCCTCTGTCCCCCTCCTGTGTCATGTCCCCAGCCTCTGTCCCCCTCCTGTGTCATGTCCCCAGCCTCTGTCCCCCTCCTGTGTCATGTCCAAATAAGTCTTGGTCTGGAGTTCAATACTGCCATTCATAGAGAGAAAGCAACAGTACGTCCAGATCCTTAACCACAAAAGCAATATATGTAATCCAGGAAGTTTAATACTCAGCAGATCAAGATACTCCAAAAACCATCCCCCGAGCAGATCCTCAGATATTAATGCGATCTGTCTAGAGCAGACCTGGGCAAACTACGGCCCGCGGGCCGAATACGGCCCGGCGGACCTTTTAATCCGGCCCCCCCCGCCGCCAAAATCGCCGCCGCTGCCACGTTAATCACCGCGGCGGGGAACATTACAGACAGCGTTCGTTTGAACAGCTGTTTTCCCGCCGCGCATAGACACTCCCCCTTGGACGGATCTGTCCAATCGCGAGCAAGGGGGAGTCACATAGACACTCCCCCTTGCTCGCGATTGGACAGATCCGTCCAAGGGGGAGTGTCTATGCGCAGCGGGGAAAACAGCTGTTCAAACGAACGCTGTCTGTAATGTTCCCCGCCGCGGTGATAACAGTAGGCAGGGCCGGTACAAGGCAGGGGCGGGAGGGGTCACTGTGTCCATCACACGCAGCCACTGTGCTAACACATGCAGCCACTTGTGCCAACACATGCAGCGTCTGTCCCCCTCCTGTGTCATGTCCCCAGCGTCTGTCCCCCTCCTGTGTCATGTCCCCAGCCTCTGTCCCCCTCCTGTGTCATGTCCCCAGCCTCTGTCCCCCTCCTGTGTCATTTCCCCAGCCTCTGTCCCCCTCCTGTGTCATTTCCCCAGCCTCTGTCCCCCTCCTGTGTCATGTCCCCAGCCTCTGTCCCCCTCCTGTGTCATGTCCCCAGCCTCTGTCCCCCTCCTGTGTCATGTCCCCAGCCTCTGTCCCCCTCCTGTGCCATGTCCCCAGCCTCTGTTCCCCTCCTGTGCCATGTCCCCAGCCTCTGTCCCCCTCCTGTGCCATGTCCCCAGCCTCTGTCCCCCTCCTGTGCCATGTCCCCAGCCTCTGTCCCCTCCTGTGCCATGTCCCCAGCCTCTGTCCCCCTCCTGTGCCATGTCCCCAGCCTCTGTCCCCCTCCTGTGCCATGTCCCCAGCCTCTGTCCCCCTCCTGTGTCATGTCCCCAGCCTCTGTCCCCCTCCTGTGTCATGTCCCCAGCCTCTGTCCCCCTCCTGTGTCATGTCCCCAGCCTCTGTCCCCCTCCTGTGCCATGTCCCCAGCCTCTGTCCCCCTCCTGTGCCATGTCCCCAGCCTCTGTCCCCCTCCTGTGCCATGTCCCCAGCCTCTGTCCCCCTCCTGTGTCATGTCCCCAGCCTCTGTCCCCCTCCTGTGCCATGTCCCCAGCCTCTGTCCCCCTCCTGTGCCATGTCCCCAGCCTCTGTCCCCCTCCTGTGCCATGTCCCCAGCCTCTGTCCCCCTCCTGTGCCATGTCCCCAGCCTCTGTCCCCCTCCTGTGCCATGTCCCCAGCCTCTGTCCCCCTCCTGTGCCATGTCCCCAGCCTCTGTCCCCCTCCTGTGCCATGTCCCCAGCCTCTGTCCCCCTCCTGTGCCATGTCCCCAGCCTCTGTCCCCCTCCTGTGCCATGTCTATAACAAGTACTCGTACCAGTTGTCCAACAATGATATTTACTGCTTTTTATAAAGAAATACAATTGATTTTATGCAGTATTGAGTTTAGCCTTTTCGCCCGGCCCTCCAAAATATTTTTAGTTTCTCATGTGGACCCATCGAAAAAATAATTGCCCACCCCTGGTCTAGAGGGATGAGCATCTTGGTTGGATGGCGGGATTGAACTCCAGACCAGAACGGATTTAGATTCTTTCATGAATATTTTGCTCTTTATCTAGAAGGTAAAAGTGGAGGACTACATTGGAGATTTATTACATCTTTTGGACCACTCTCATATCCCCGGCTGTCCCCTTTTGGATTTGAGAATTTCCACTCCAGGAAACTTTGATTTTACATTACTGGGTTTTGCTATATGCATAATGTTTATATGTTCTCCTGATGAGGAGGTTTGAAGCATTTGCAATGCGCTGAGTCAACATGTAAATGTTGAATTGAAATATATGTGAACAACACTTTGCAAACCCTAGATCTAGTGCTATATATATCGTATTTATCTGCGTATAACACACACTTTTTCACCCTGAAAATCGGGTGCAAAAGAGAGTGTGTGTGTGTTATACACCGATACTTCAATTTGAATTTGGGCTGCCTCAGAGGGGCCGGGGAAGGGGAGGATGAGCGACATCCAATTACATACAGCGCAAATTTCTGGTTTACTCAGCAGCCTCTGTAATAGGAAGTCCCGTCCTGGGCCGGCATTGGTTTTGTCCATCATAAAAGCTGATCCAGGAGGTGGAACTTTGTATTAAAGAGGCCGTTGCGTAAACAGGAGATTCTGGCTGTATGTAATCTGTTTGTAATACAACGGCCCTCATCCCGCCCCCCTCCGTGTCCCCTTCAAGGCAGCAATAATCTGAGGTGAGGCTGCAGATGGGAACTGATCAGGCTGCATTGATGGCAATGGTGAGACTGCAGATGGGCTCTGATTAGGCTGCATTGGTGAGGCTGCAGACGGGCATTGATGGCAATGATGAGGCTGCAGATGGGCATTGATCAAGCAGTATTAATGGGCAATGGTGAGGTTGCACTGATGGGCACTGACCCTTATTTTTTTTCAAGGTCCTTTATTTAAATGTAATTTTTTTCCCCTGAAACTTCCCTCTAAAAATGAAGGTGTGTGGCCGATAAACACGGTAGCTGTAATATTTGTAGAATACATTTTATGAATTCACTTTGTGGTACCATTCTCTTTATGCACAGAAAAAGTCTATTGCTACAAGAAGATTTCAGTTTTACATGTATTTGAGGATGTGGACAAAGAACCTTTATATTTAAATCAATATTCTAGATAAAGTCTAACTAATGATTTGTACAGGGACACAATGGTGTCTCTCTCTGCAGTCTATACTTTTAATACAAGAAAATATGTTATTAGCTTTAGAATCTTTAGCCTGGCATTGCAAGACATTTTTAAGCTTATGATCTACCAGAACCCCCAGATCCTTCTCCATCATTGATTCCCCCTATTATGCATGATGTGCGTTTTCTAGCCCCCAAGTGCATAACTTTACATTTATCAACATTAAAGGAGTTGTAAAGGAAAATGTTTTTTCACCTTAATGCATAGATTCTATGCAATCTATGCATTAAGGTGAAAAAACATCTGCTGCTGCCTGCCCGAGCCCCCGTTATACTTACCTGACCCCTCGAAAGTCCCGCGCGGTCCCGATTTCCTCTTTGCCGCTCAGCCTGGCCGCTGATTGGCTAGAGCGGATGGATTGAGAGCAGCGTAGCCATTGGCTGGCGCTGCTGTCAATCACATCCAGTGACGCGGTGGGGCCGAGTGATACAGTGAGCGGCTATGGCCGCTCGCTGTATCACGGGAGCGTGCCCACAATTACTGACCACCATGCGAGCTCTCGCATGACTGCGGTGACTAATTGCAGGGAGGACCAGAGACAGCCGCCGAGGGACCCCAGAAGACATGGATCGGGGGCACTATGTGCAAAACGAACTGCACAGTGGAGGTAAGTATAACATGTTTGTTATTTTATTTATTTTTTCTTTTCCTTTGGTGACCCTTTAAACCTCATTTGCCACATAGTTGCCAAATTAGACAGAGCATTGAGGTTGGCTTGCAAGTTGGAGACATCCTGTAAGGACGTTATTCCACTGCATAGCTTGGTGTCATCTGAAATACTTCTTTTAATCCCAGACCCAATATCATTTATAAAGATATTAAAACAGTAAGGGTCCCAACACTGAACCTTGGGGTACACCACTGATAACCTTTGATCATTCAGAGTAAGAATCATTAACCACAACTCTCTGAATTCTGTCTTTTAGCCAGTTTTCTATCCATTTACAAACTGATATTTCCAGACCTGTAGACTTTGTGAATTTGCAACGGTGTCAAATGTTTTTCCAAAATCCAAGTATACCACATCCCCAGCAACCCCTTTGTCTAAATTTTTGCTTTCCTCCTCAAACAGAAATCAGATTTGTTTGACCAACTTCAATCTTTTGTGAATCCCTGCTGACTATTACTTAACCACCCAAGGACCGCCCGCCTGCAATGTACTGCAGAGCGATGTACCTGTATGCAGCTAGCCTCTCCTGGGTATGGGGTGCGTGCAACGACTCCTGCTGTGATTAGATACAGCAGCATTTTGTCGGCGGGTCCCGGCCAATGTTTCATGGCAGGGACCTACTGATTGGCTGTGCCCAATCACAGCCAAGAGTCCTGTGTTGACAATCAACGCAGAGCTCTGTATAGAAGGGACGCTCTCCGTTCTATTTCCTTTGCAAGAGGAAGAAACCGTTAGTAAAAAAAGGCACATAATTAACATGTGAGCACATACTTAACCCCTTGATTACCTAGGATGTTAAGCCTTTCCCAGCCAGTGTCATTAGTACAGTAACAGTGTACAGTATTAGCACTGATCACTGTATTAGTGTCACTGATCTCGTCAGTCAGTTGCCACCCAGTGTCAGATTGCCCTCAGCACTATCACAGCCCCACTAGCAGTTGCTGATCACCACCATTAGTAGTAAAAAAAAAAAAAAAAATTCCAGTATATAACCCATCATTTGCAGACACTAACTTTCACGCAAACCAATCAATATACTGTATACTTATTGATATTTTTGTTTTTACTAAAGACATGTAGCCAAATACATTGTGGCCTAAATTTTTGAAGAAATTCTAATTTTTTTATTTTTATTTTTTTTATTATTGGATATGGTTTATAGCAGAACGAAAAAATTTAGTTTTTTTTTCATTTATATAATAATAATAAAAAAAAAAACTGTGGTGATCAAATACCACTAAAGATGGCTCTATTTGTGTGAATTTTTTCTTTTTTTTATATAAATGGTGTTTGAGTACAGCGTTGCATGACTGCGCAATAACCAGTTAAAGTAGCACAGTGCCAAATGGAAAATAAATGGCCTGGTCATGAAGGGGGTAAAACCGTAAAATATTATTTTCTACCAAAAACTCATCTATATGGTCTTTTATTAAAAACTCTCCATTATCTTCCCAACTTTAGAAATTAAGCAAACTGGTCTGTAGTTACTTAATAAAGACTTTGATCCCTCTTGAAATATAGGCACCACACTGGCCCTACACCAAATTTAGCTGTACCATGCTAGTCATTAAAAAGGGGAAGTATAGCCATTTTGGCTATACTTCTTTGGATCACAGGAGTGCAGTTCGTTCTGCACTCCTGTGATCCATTTTCAGTCAATCCAGGTTTGGGAAAAATCCCAACTGTAAAGTCAGGATCCACCCAGATTCCTGGACCGACAGCTGGCTCAGCCTCTCAACATGCCGCTAAGAGTCTGAGCCAGCCCCTCCATAGTCCAGCACTCCAGTTAGTACTGGAGGGGCAGAACAGAGAGCTGGTGACTGAGTGTCACTGTTCTCTGCTCAGAGCCGAGGGGGGAGAACTGAGCTATCAGCAGTGTTTGATTTCTCAGTTCTCGGGGTAGAGCCGGCAGGGCAAAAGCTGTAGCTGGGATAAGTGCTACAGCCATCTAGGGCAGTACGATTTTTTGTTTTTTGCTAGTCCCATACTCTTCTTTTAAAGAGTCTCTAAAAACTGGATCAGTGAGGCGGTAATTGTCACCAAGGTAGGCCATAGATTACTCAATTTTTGAGTGTAGTGGAAGGAAACACACACTCAAATGTGTTGTGTTGATGGGAGACTTGCCCCCCCCCCCCTGCAGAGCTATTGTATTCTGCCAGCAGGGAGATATGGTGAGCCTTCCTGGCTGGCAGTAATGGTAATTCAGCCTGCCCATACATGGATCGAAAATCGACTGGTCTCTGCTGAACCTGCTGAATTTTGATCCATGTATGGTCAGCCTAAATTGCAGCAATCTGTAATATCCATTCAGCCGATCAGATTTCACTATGCTGTAAACCAATCAGCCGAATGCACCTGGTTGCAGTGAGTTTATAGATCACTATTAATAAATAAGGCCATGTATGAGAAACTGGTACACAAGAAATCACATGGCACATCTTACCCAACAAGACTCATAGGATAGTCAAAAATAAAAAGCAGTACAAAGCACCAACATATGATTTTATTGACACTAAATATAAAAAGGGTACAGAGAGAAAATGCACAAAACGGAACACATATCTGCAAGCAGTTATATAAAGCAGAACATAATAGCGTAGGGTGGAAAAGCGGAAGGGAAGGTTTACGGTTACAGCAGAAAGGAAAGCATGTCCCCATCAGAATCCATTATTATTCACTGACTGTGACTGATATTTCCTATCCACAATGGTCACCACAGCCCCCTACTTGGCAGCAGCACCACCAAAGTAGAAATGTCTTACTTTCTAAAGGGTTATTCCACTCAAAGCCAATAGGTCAGTCGTTTGAAAAGGAAGGCTGACAAGGCAAACTGCCTAACAACTTCTTGTATCTCTCAAGGAGGTTAATGGGATTTCAGCGATGGAGCCCCAAGTTTACACACATTAGCTATTAGCTGAGGTTTCCAATTAGCTTTTTGGTTTTGTGTCTGTTTTACATGTTAGAGAACACAACAGTAAAGGAAAAATACCCCAAAACGGACTGGAGCAGAGCCAGGAGCTACATGGGGAAGAAGTCATCCATGAAGTCCCAAGTGCCAAACAAGCACAAGGTGATTTTCGGGCAGTCACAGCTTTTATATGCAAAGATGACCAAATGGCTCAATGGAAACCACCACCAACTATTCTACTGAAAGCTTTTTTTCTATGAGAAGGCGAAGGCGGAGGGGGGATCAAAGTAAAACATTGTTGGAAAAAGGATATTGGAATATTGGAGGGTAAGGATTCCTTGAGAAAAGGTTGCTGGACAGCACCAAGAATATCAGCCTGCCGTAATGGGGAAAAAGGCAAGTTTGAAGGCATGAAGCGGGTAGAGTGCAAAACTCCAGTTTGTAGCTCTTGGAAATGCCACTCTAGACCCAGGTGTCAGAGAGTTTCTGGGACCAGATAGAGGGCAGACATCCACCCTTTCACTGGAAAGAGGCGTTGAAACCACACTTGGCTCACAAAATCATGTTCCTGCTTTAGATTTGAAACTGGA
Organism: Rana temporaria; assembly: GCF_905171775.1. Lineage (NCBI taxonomy): Eukaryota > Metazoa > Chordata > Amphibia > Anura > Ranidae > Rana > Rana temporaria. Next base: position 37,352,730 of record NC_053492.1, on the reverse strand, counting down.
AGACTGTTCGGAATGCGAGAAACATTTCCTAACCTCTTAAGTAGTCCTATATGTGTGAAAGAGAACTAGAAAGCAGCAATAATCTGTCAGACTGTCACAGAAGCGGCTGCAAGTTGCATAGCAGGTCCACTAAGGTAAAAGGGGCTTTAAGAGGGCCTCTAATCTGCTCTTTATTAGATCCTTGAAAAACAGGGTTATCTCCACTGCAGCCACGAAGGACTTGTCAAGACAAAATAAGGCTGAATCTGCCAAAGGGACTGCCCACTCTTGCATGAAATTTTCCTTAATAGGATAGTTGAACAAAGCATTTTGAAGTAGTAGAAATATTTTCTGGGATGAGGCTAGTCCTCATAAAAGGACAGACTAAACCAACAAGTGGGCCAGGAAAGGTTTTGGTGGATACATTGAGGTAAGCAGATTCCAGATGCTCCAACTCTTAGTATCAATAAGGGTGGGAATGGTATCCTTAAGTTTGGATAAAACCTTTGCTACAGGTGTACCATCCTGATCGGATTCCTCAGAAGGAGAGGGATCCAACATGAACTATCACCTCCTTCCCCTCAAGTTAAACTCAAGAAGGGAAGTCGAAGAGGGGAAGTCCAAGAAGCATGGCTGTGACCCTCTGTTATCAATGGTCTTAATAAGGCCGGAGATTCTACCCCTGAAATCTTGACACTTTGGCAGAAAATTCCTCTATGGACAGGACAAAAGAAGTTTGTGTGGCAGATGGGCCAGAGGAAGGCAGAGAGTCAGATGGGGGGGGGGGGGGGGGAACAGTCAGAGCAAAGGGGTACTATAGCCCTAAGTAAACAAACTACTACTCCCGTCGGTTCCAAGTGCTGAGCTTGAGGTAGCAAGTCCATCTCAACCTTTTCCCTTGTGTTAGTCATCTGCCATGGTCTATGAAATAATGTCCCTGAAGGGGTACTTACGACCTGCATGGCTGTGGGAAGGGAGGCCAAGGCCTTGGTACCAAGCTTTGTAGGCTGCTGAGATTCTCAATGAGACTGTTGTGCTGTGGGCAATGGCGGAAAGCCAGAAGCTGTTGCAGGTTGGAAGGCGCAGCCAGAAAGGGGAAGAGAAAGGGCAAGGGGAAGGCAAAGTCAAAGGCGAAGGCGAAAAGAAAGGGAGAAGAATATGGCGGTGCAGGTGCAGTAAGCACCAGGTTACCTTAGAATCCCGCAAGTGCACTAAGGAAGGTCGCACAGGCGCATTAGAACCATTCAAATTTACACCAGTGCACATAATGGCACCAGATTCAAATCTAATCCTGAATAGCTGTGCAAGCTGAAGGGAAAGCTAGAGCTCAGCTTTAAGGAGCAGTGACTGGCGAAAGTTATTTCAGAGCATATCTCTGTGCGTGACTATACAGAGCTCTGTACCCCTTTGAAACTAGCATCTATTCAAACAGACAGGCGATGAAAGCCTCGAATGTGACTGGTAACAGTTTAAAAAAAATGTATGCAAGAGAACTGTACACATAAATATTTACAGTACTTTATAAAAAAAAAATCATTCTCATAGCACAAAAATATGCATAAACTTGTGTACAACACTGTACAAAATATACACAAATTCCAAAAATTATCACAAGGCAAAAAAATAAAAAAGGCATACGTTTTTTTGTCAAAATACACCATATACAATAATATCTACAGTAAAAGGAAATTTTTAAATAAAGCCCAACATTTTTTTGGGGGGGGGGGGGGAAGGCATGCAGTGAATCTAGTAGCTGGTGTGTCATACTACATATAAAACATATACAATACTTAAATTGCACATAAATCTTTACAAGTCTGCATGAATAAACTCCTAACACGTCTCAATATACAGCAATGGTGTCAACTTTCAAGAAAGCAGTGCAATATTCTAATAAATTCCAACTCAAACCTAAATTAATGTGCCCACTTTTGCACGTCATGGAGCAGGGTCTAGTCCCCTGGAGGAAATTCCTGCTCTGCTGGATCCCAGAGGCCACATCCTTCCCAACCCCCTCCTAGTAGGGCTTTTCCAAGCCGTCTGTGCCGAGAGCCTAGAAGCGTCTAATTGGAAAACCATATCGGGAAAGAAAGTCTTTATTGCCAGGACGCTTGGCTCTCTGGCTCAGTAAACTCGCAATGGGCAGACTAGAAGGAAGCAGGGAAGACAACCTCTTTGCTAGGAATTTATTCAGGAAACGTGCCTTGGAGACAGTTTTCAGGGTGGGCACCACCTTACACAGGGTGGAGGGATGGGCATGGTACAGACCTGACATGCTGAGTGACATCGGCAAGGAACAAGATGGCTTCTGTAGTGAAGTCCTTGGGCACCCTCGGTTGAGGAGTGGTGTGATCTGAGGTGCCTGGGAGCTGGAGGTATGATGGCTGCTTGGTGGGCTCTGGACTGCGGCTCGTAGTAATGACTGATGGTGTTGCCGCCTTTTCTCCTGAGCTCTCGTTTCTGCAAAACATACAACAGATCATTGTGGTAAAGAAAAACAATTATATATTTTACTATTGATGAAATTAAAATAAAGGGTGCTAATGTAAGGTTCTGTATAGGACTGCAGAAAGGTATGACCCGAAAAAATGATTGTTCTCCTGGTTCTTGGTATGTCTTAAGCCATGGGTCTTCAAACTACGGCCCTCCAGTTGTTCAGGAACTACAATTCCCATCATGCCTAATCATGTCTGTGAATGTCAGTGTGTTACAATGCCTCATGGGATGTGTAGTTCTACAACAGCTGAAGGGCCATAGTTTGAGGGTCCCTGTCTTAAGCCTTGTACACACGATCGGATATTCCAACAACGATTGTCCAACGGACATGTTCTGTCGGATAATCCGACCATCTGTATGCTCCATCGGACAACTGTTGTCGGAATTTCTGACCTGGACCTGAGCCCCGAATCTCCGTGGGCGTGATCCCGCATTGCTTTCCCCCAGCTCTTCATTGGATGATGGATAGTAGTGCAGCCAATGGCTCCTGCTGCCGTCAATCAAATTAATGACACGGCACGCCGGGGGCGGGGCCGAGTCATAAACTCGGCAGCTATGGCGGCCGACTGTATCATACAGAAGCGTGCTTCCCAGAGGGGGGTTAGCTCTTGCGGGGAGGAGCCGAGACAGCCGAAGAGGGACCCCAGAAGACGAGGATCGGGCCACTGCACAGTGGAGGCAAGTAGAACATGTTTGTTATTTTTAAATAATAGTATTTGAACCTTTACAACCCCTTTAATTATAAGTTAATATGTAAAATGTTTACGGTGGGGAGGTCGTACATGGCAACTGTAATGCCTTGGACACACGACCGTTTTTCACAACGAGAAAACTGCCATTTTTTATATTGGTGTGTATATTATATTGGTTATGTCGTGTGTATGCACCCTAGCAGTTTTCTCGACGAAAAAACTGCCCGCAAAAAAACTGAAACCAGCTCTCTTCTCTTTTTTCTCGTCGTGTTTCACCTCAGTCTTTTTCTTGTCGTGAAAAACGTTGTGTGCATGCATTTCCGAGGGGAATAAAACGTGCATGCTCAGAATCAAGTATGCAGCCCAAAGGGTGGCGCCATTTGAAAGGAACTTCCTCTTTATAGTCCCATCGTACGTGTTGTACATCCCTGCGCTTGGGTCGGATGTTTTTTTGCATGAAGGTGTGCATGCAAGTCACGCTGTGAAAAACGACGGGTTTTTGAACGTCAGGAAAAACAATGGTGTGTACGAGGCATAAGACTGGACCTTAAAAAGCTTCTCTTTTTGACGACCAAGGGGACAGGCCCTATATATATATATATATATATATATATATATATATATATATACACAGTACAGACCAAAAGTTTGGACACACCTTCTCATTCAAAGAGTTTTCTTTATTTTCAGGACTATGAAAATTGTAGATTCACACTAAAGGCATCAACACTATGAAGTAACACATGTGGAATTCTACATAACAAAAAAGTGTGAAACAACTGAAAATATATTTCATATTCTAGGTTCTTCAAAGTAGCCACCTTTTGCAGCAGACACATCTCTAGAACTGGTAAGAGGAGACTGTGTGAATCAGGCCTTCATGGTAGAATATCTGCTAGGAAACCACTGCTAAAGAAAGGCAACAAGCAGAATAGACTTGTTTGGGTAAAGAACACAAGGGATGGACATTAGACCAGTGGAAATCTGTGCTTTGGTCTGATGAGTCCAAACTTGAGATCTGTGGTGCCAACCCCCGTGTCAGAAAAGCTGATGTGATGGACTCTACATGCCTGGTTCCCACCGTGAAGCATGGAGGAGGAGGTGTGATGGTGTGGGGGTGCTTTGCTGGTGACACTGTTGGGGATTTAATCAAAATTGAAGGCATACTGAACCAGCATGGCTACCACAGCATCTTGCAGCGGCATGCTATTCCATCCGGTTTGCGTTTAGTTGGACCATCATTTATTTTTCAACAGGACAATGACCCCAAACACACCTCCAGGCTGTGTTAGGGCTATTTGACCAAGAAGGAGAGTGATGGGGTGCTGCGCCAGGTGACTACCTTTTGAAGCTCATCAAGAGAATGCCAAGAGTGTGCCAAGCAGTAATCAAAGCAAAAGGTGGCTACTTTTGAAGAACCTAGAATATGAAATATATTTTCAGTTGTTTCACACTTTTTTGTTATGTATAATTCCACATGTGTTCATTCATAGTTTTGATGCCTTCAGTGTGAATCTACAATTTTCATAGTCCTGAAAATAAAGAAAACTCTTTGAATGAGAAGGTGTGTCCAAACTTTTGGTCTGTGCTGTATGTGTGTTACATTTTTGCAGGCTGAACAAGATACAACTAATAAGATTCCCCAATCTACGCTAAACAGCGTGGATGGGGGAATCTCCACTGCCTGCTATTTTATTCTGAAAGACATGGCTGCCTGAATACCTGAACAGTGTCAACGTTCGGCCAATAATTTTTAACCCAGCTCCAATTAATTTTTAGATCTACTTTCCTTAAACCGGTGTTGACAGGGCCACCCATGGCTTGCATTTCGGCTGGTTCTGCAAAAATTGGCCAAAATTTGAGATGTGTAGTTCCAGCTTAAATTCTCTTAAACTTTCAAAACCACCTTTCACCATAAGCATCAAGTCATATTGAACAGTAAAGAAGGGTTTTATATTGAACATTAAACATAAAAAATAAAAAGGGGAGGGGGTTATATTTCCGCTTTAATAATCCTTAAAGCGGTAGTTCACCCTCTCGTACTTGATTTTACCATCGAGACAGGCATTGTATCGCGAGCTACAGTATGCCTGTCCCGATTTTTTTAACCCCGTACTCACCTCGTAGTCGTCCATCGTAGATTCCGGCTCCCGCGGGGAATGGGCGTGCCTATGGAGAGGGAGGATGATTGACGGCCGGCCCTGGCACGTCACTCTCCCCGAAGACAGCCGGAGTAGGTCTCGGCTCTTCACGGCGCGTGCGCACAGGCTATGCGCACGCGTCGTGAAGACCAAGCCTATTTCGGCTATTTCCGGAGAAGCGTGACGCGCCAGAGCCGGCCGTCAATCATCCTCCGTCTCCAGAGGCACGCCCATTCCCCGGTATCTTCGATGGACGACTACAAGGTGAGTATGGGGGGAAAAAATTCGGGACAGGCATACTGTAGCTCGCGCTACAATGCCTGATTTAAAGGTAAAAGAAAAAAAATTATTTTTTTTCCCGTCGATAGGGTGAACCCCCGCTTTAAATGTGGTGGCTTCTTTAGGCCCCTTTCACGTGGGCCATATCCAATCAGCAGAGGCTTTGTGAACAAAGTCCCAGCTGAATTGGAGCAGAACGGTACAGATGTCCCTTTTGTGACATTCGTGTCCATTCTGTTTTTTTTGTAGGGCAACAATTCTTTTTTCAGATCCTCAGAGAGTTCTTTGCCATGAGGTGCCATGTTGAACTTCCAGTGACCAGTATGAGAGAGTGAGAGCGCTAACACTAAATTTAACACACCTGCTCCCCATTCACACCTGAGACCTTGTAACACGAACGAGTCACATGACATCGGGGAGGGAAATGGCTAATTGGGCCCAATTTGGACATTTTCACTTAGGGGTGTACTCACTTTTGTTGCCAGCGGTTTAGACATTAATGGCTGTGTGTTGAGTTATTTTGAGGGGACAGCAAACTTACACTGTTATACAAGCTGTACACTCACTAACATTCATTTTAACTATTCTGTGTAAGAAAGATCCGCTTACTTCCCTATTTTCAGGCTGCTCTGGTCACGTTGTCTCCCCTGAATCAGCCAGCGCTGGCTGCAGGAGAAAGGAGAGCGCGCTTGACAATGGCTGGTAAAGACTGGAGTAGCGATATCACTCATAGGCTCCTATGGCCCATCTGTTGTCGGTGCTGTCTCCTCTCCCCTGCAGCCGGCGCCTGACACGCGAGTTGGATCATGTGACCAGACCAGAATGGGCTGAGAATTAAGTATGTTCATCTTTCTTACACAGGTTTGTCAGCATCAGTGTTTGGAGGTGGGAGGGAGCATTTTTAAGAGTATAGAAGTTGTGCCTGGAATTCCACTTTAAAACTCAACTCCAGGAAAAAATTTGTAAGAAAATAAATGGCTGCACATCCAGGAATTCCGATTGCCTTTTATCGTTCAAAGACACCAACACGAGGTCACGTAGACGCTTTTCACACAACCTTTTTGGTTTGATTTTTAATGATCCTTTGCAGTGGGGTCAGGGATGGACTGGCCATTGGGACTACAGGGAGTTTCCCGGTGGGCCGATGGCTCAGTGGGCCGGCTTCAGTGACAGCGGACCGCCGCCCCCCTCCGCTCCTCTGTCTCTCCCTTCCTGCAGCGCTCACCTCCTCTCCCTCCCCGCATCGCTCACCTGGGGGGAACAAAGAAGCAGAGGGAGGACCAGAGGAGCAGGGGGGACAACAGAGGAGCATGGGGGAGGGGACAGACTTCTGACTCAACAGCTATGGCCTGGGAGTTTCTCACTTCTGCCTAATCTTGTCCCATAACGGGGGGGCACCGAACTGATTATTTTCCCCGGGTGAAATGATGTCTAGCTTCCCCACTGGTACTTCCTATAAGAGTACCAGTACCAGCCGTTCTACTCTAATAAAGTAGAACAGCTAGTGAATGGGGAGAAGGGGTGCGGGTGGCCGGGGGGGGGGGGGGGAGAGGGGGTGCGGGTGGCCGGGGGGGCAGGGTGGTCGTTGTCTGGCCGCCATGGGAGAGACCTGTCAAAGTGGGCCAGTCTGGATGAAGTCCAGGGCCACATTTTTGTCCCAGTCCAGCCCTGAGTGGGGTTGTACACGCACTGCAAGGGTCAATTGTTTTGTTTTACTTGCCTAGATCTTCCGCTCCCCCCGGCAAATTGCTTTTCCCCACGTTCCGGCAGTGGACTGTCCCTTTAGAATCTTCCTACCCAATACAGGTGATGACACCAGCACCCAAGGCCGCTGCCACGTGAGGGAGAAGAAGCTGCGGGGACTGGTCTAGCTGCAAGGAGGAGCAAAGGAAAGGGTAAATAATTATTTGTTTGTTCCCCTAGACCAGGGGTCTCCATACTTTCTAAACAAAGTGCCAGTTTAGTGTATTTCAGACTTTAGGGGATCCAGATTGTGGCCATTGGGAGTAGAAAATATCTTGACTTCAATTGAATCGTGCCCCATCGCTGGTGTCAGTGGGAGGCATTGTGCCCCATTGCTGGTGTCAGTGGGAGGCATTGTGCCCCATCGCTGGTGTCAGTGGGAGGCATTGTGCCCCAACGCTGGTGTCAGTGGGAGGCATTGTGCCCCAACGCTGGTGTCAGTGGGAGGCATTGTGCCCCAACGCTGGTGTCAGTGGGAGGCATTGTGCCCCAACGCTGGTGTCAGTGGGAGGCATTGTGCCCCAACGCTGGTGTCAGTGGGAGGCATTGTGCCCCAACGCTGGTGTCAGTGGGAGGCATTGTGCCCCAACGCTGGTGTCAGTGGGAGGCATTGTGCCCCAACGCTGGTGTCAGTGGGAGGCATTGTGCCCCAACGCTGGTGTCAGTGGGAGGCATTGTGCCCCAACGCTGATGTCAGTGGGAGGCATTGTGCCCCAACGCTGGTGTCAGTGGGAGGCATTGTGCCCCAACGCTGGTGTCAGTGGGAGGCATTGTGCCCCAACGCTGGTGTCAGTGGGAGGCATTATGCCCCAACGCTGGTGTCAGTGGGAGGCATTGTGCCCCAACGCTGGTGTCAGTGGGAGGCATTGTGCCCCAACGCTAGTGTCAGTGGGAGGCATTGTGCCCCAATGCTGGTGTCAGTGGGAGGCATTGTGCCCCAACGCTGGTGTCAGTGGGAGGCATTGTGCTCCAACGCTGGTGTCAGTGGGAGGCTTTGTGCCCCAATGCTGGTGTCAGTGGGAGGCATTGTGCCCCAACGCTGGTGTCAGTGGGAGGCACTGTGCCCCAACGCTGGTGTCAGTGGGAGGCATTGTGCCCCAACGCTGGTGTCAGTTGGAGGAATTGTGCCCCAACGCTGGTGTCAGTGGGAGGCATTGTGCCCCTTCATTGGTGTCAGTTGGAGGAATTGTGCCCCATCGCTGGTGTCAGTGGGAGGGATTGTGCTCAATTGTTGGTGTCTTTGGGAGGAAGTGTGCCCCTTCATTGGTGTCAGTGAGGAGGAATTATGCCCCATTGTTGTTATTAGTGAATTAAATAGTGCTCCAAGGGCCAGATAAACAAAATCTGGGCCATCCACATGCTTAAAGCGGAGCTCCACCCAAAAATTTTGAACCCCCCCCCCCTCCGGTGTCACATTTGGCACCTTTTTGGGGGGGGGGGGCAGATACCTGTGTAATACAGGTATGTGGCTCCGACTTTCGGGCATAGATACCCAAGCCACCCGCCGGTATCTACGCCACTTCCTGCACCTTCTCCGTCTCCCCCGTTGTCTTTTGGGAGACACACAGGCTCCAGAAGACAGCAGGGACCAGTGGGATCACGCAGCGCGAGTCACGCATGCGCAGTAGGGAACCAGGAAGTGAAGCCGCAAGGCTTCACTTCCTGATTTCCTTACCGAAGATGGCGGCGGAAGCACCCTGGACAGGTAAATGTCCATAATTTCAGCAGCTGCAGTATTTGTAGCTGCTGACTTCTATTTAAAAAAAACTGCGAAACTCCGCTTCTGCAGAGGCGGAGGAGCGGTCACAGTGTAATAAACCTGGCGTTATTCTTCAAGCGGTTGTAATGGTAAATGTTTTTTCACTCAATGCATTCTATTCATTAAGGTGGAAAAAAATCTGAGTATTAGTAGCCCCCCCCCCCCCCCCCCCTGATTACTTACCTGACCCCTCGAAAAGTCCCGTGCCGTGAACGAGCAGGCTTCTCGGCCGTCTTCCCGGCTCATTCATTGGTTGATTGAAAGCGGCACAGCCATTGGCTTGCGCTGCTGTCAATCACATCCAACGATGCGGTGCGCCGGGGCCGAGTGATACAGTGAGCAGCTATGGCCGCCGGCTGTATCACGGGAGCGCGCCCGCAAGCACTCAACACTAGGGGTGCAACGAATCAAAAAACTCACGGATCGGATCGATCCTCGGATCAGGAGTCACGGATCGGATCATTTTCGGATCAGCAAAAAAAAAAAAAAAAGACAAATCTTGTTACACCCACCAGAGTTTTTGATTTCACAGTTCTTCTCAACACAAAACGGAGCTTATGTGCTTAAATACAGTGTTTGGAAATCCGACGGACTGTTTATTGCTAATGTGACAGAACACCTCTGATTTTCACATTTAAACAGTCCGTCAGATTTACAAATACTGTATTTAAGCGTATAAGCTCTGTTTTGTGTGGAAATAACTGCATCTCGAAATACTTTTATGTGCAGCCAAGTGGAAGTCGCAGCCCCATGTACGAAAGTGGTGTCACCAGTTCCCTACTGTGACCTGAACTATCCCAATCATCAGATCCCTTTAGTGTCATTGATTGGCGGGCTGAGTGTCTAGTGAAAATCCCCCCTAAGTGCTCAGTCCATACAGATCCCCCCGATCGCCTCCTCTCTCTTCTCTGGCAAGCAGCAGGACGCCTGGTGCGGCGGCGGCAGCGGCTCCCCGTGTGGATTCCTCAAGGTGCAGCCTGGAGCTCATCGCTGGGCTGTTAGGAGTCAATGACATATTGAGCTCAAGTGCCCACAAACTTCCGAGGAGCAGCCTGCATCCCCCGCGCCGGGTGGACCTCTATGGCCGCCGCTTCGATAGCTAGGCCGAAGCCGCGGCCTTTCCTATGGACCGGGAGGCACGTGGATCGCCGTGTGTCCCGACCCGAAGGTGCTGATCCGTACGGATCAGTTGCACCCCTAGTGACAATACTTGATGTGTTCCCACTGTCATATGGCATTCTTGTGCCACAGTGCCTACACACCATCACGGTTTTATCCACTAACCTCTTTCCTTCATCATTATATTTGACATGGAAGACAAAATGCTCCCATACAGGGGATTTAAATGACGCGGGGCATTCAAGCTCCTCCATTCGCCATGATCACGCTGTGTGTGGACTGAACATGCGCAAATTATTATTATTATTTTTTTTTTAGAAAACAATCCTCGGATCACGTGTGTGCGGTTCGGATCAATCTTTTTCGGTTCGGATCACGGATCAATGACGATCCGTTGCACCCCTACTCAACACCATGCGAGCTCTATTGCATTAAGGTGTGGAGTCCTTGTGAGGGAGAGACGAGCCAGCCGCCGAGGGACCCCAGAAGACCAGGTTCGGGGCCACTCTGCAAAACGAGCTGCACAGTGGAGGTAAGTATAACATGTTTGTTATTTAAAATATATATATATATATATATATATATATATATATATATATATATATATATATATATTCTTTAGTGATCCTTTCAGTGGAGGGACGGTATGACAGGAGATTTTTTTTTTTTTCACTGGGGAATTATTGTACTTTTTCTTTACGTTCCCAGATTTTACAACTTTCCATTCGGAACTTCTAAATAAAAAAAAAAAGGAGACAGAGAGAGGTGAGACTACAAGCAGCCATGTCCTGATCTATACATACAGGAATATGGAATGAGATCACCCAGAAACACACAGCAGACGGGAGATGTAAGCAGAAGATTTTATTGAGATTACAGAGAGAAACACAGGACAGAATCCACATTAATGAGACACAGGATGGGTCAGACATTGATATCATGAGATGAGGATGGAGAGAAAGAGGGGACAGACGATGGAGATACTGCAGTACTACGGCTGTTCTACTTGCGGAACCATGTTTTATTCTGTGAAGCTAGTTTTTGTAATCCGGGCCCCCCTGCCAGACAGCACAGAAAGGCTGTGTGACCTTGAGGCCCCCTACAGGCTGTGTGACCTTGAGGCCCCCTACAGGCTGTGTGACCTTGAGCCCCCTACAGGCTGTGTGACCTTGAGGCCCCCTACAGGCTGTGTGACCTTGAGGCCCCCTACAGGCTGTGTGACCTTGAGGCCCCCTACAGGCTGTGTGACCTTGAGGCCCCCTACAGGCTGTGTGACCTTGAGGCCCCCTACAGGCTGTGTGACCTTGAGGCCCCCTACAGGCTGTGTGACCTTGAGCCCCCTACAGGCTGTGTGACCTTGAGGCCCCCTACAGGCTGTGTGACCTTGAGGCCCCCTACAGGCTGTGTGACCTTGAGGCCCACTACAGGCTGTGTGACATTGAGGCCCCCTACAGGCTGTGTGACCTTGAGACCCCTACAGGCTGCGTTACAGTTGCGCCAATTCTCAGACCCGGACCAGTCTGTGAATGGAAAGCAAAGAGCAGAAGCATGCTGATGAGGTCATCACTCTGCCCTCTACCCCCTGCAGGAAGCTCTCTGTCTTATAAGGACAATGCCATGCAATGCAAGAGACTTGGTTTACAAGGCAGCCACCTCCTCTCTGCATGCTGCTCTACAATGTATTAAGAGACTGACAACCAGATTTGGCTATTTTTGCCAGCTATATATACTGTACCGATAAATTTCTTTTACAATAAGGCAGCTCATAGATAATGCATTATTCTTAGGGAAAAAAAATTCTCGATTTCCCCATCAACACAGTTGTTGGAGGAATCCTTCCCGCAGTGCTTTTGTGTTCTGCCAGCAGAAATCCTTTGTTTAGTGCTCCTAATTGAGGCAAGTACACTATAGAGGGGGATATGCTTTCTTTATATTTCACGTCTGAGGTTTGTTTACACCTATATATCATTATTATTATATATATGCGCAATTTTAAGTGTTACTAAACCTACAACAGTGCATTAAAGCATGCTTGTTATACTCACTGTGGAACCCAAGGTGTTAATCCTCCATATTGTGTAAAAAGCCTGTTTGATCCTGTCTTCTCCGATCCTCCCCTTCTTTCACGGTCCCCAATCTATCTGCTGATAGTACAGAGCCTTGGAGTCACTCTGCACATGCTCAGTTTGGTGTGTATTGCTAGAGAGTTTTTTCTGGGGAAGGGTGCATGTGATCACAGGGCCAATCAGCACTGTGCAGACAGAGGGTCAGGGGTCCTGCAGTCTCATAGGATAGTCAGAGGAGAATAAAAACTCCTCCTACAAGCTTTCCCAAGACACTGATAGAAGTTACAAGACTGCTATATACTGCTGATGAGAAAAGGTATTTAGTAGGGATCGACCGATATAATTTTTTTTGGTGCCGACACAGTACCAATATTTCAGCCACCTCTCCTGCCGCATATATTTTGTATATTTGGAAAAAATTTAATTACACTGTAATTTTACATTTTTAATCACCGTTATTGTTGTCACAAGTAATGTAAATATACTTTGTGACAGTAATAGGCAGTGACAGGTCCTCTTTATGGAGAGATCGGCGGGCCTACAAGACCTCAAACCCCTCCTCTGCATTTCAAAGTATTCAAAACGTCAAGATCGGCGTTTTTGAATACTTTATCTTTTTTTTTTTTTAAACAGTCGCTTTTAAGAAGCCAGTAATCGGGGAAATTATCTCATGGCATCGCTTCCGAATTACTAGATCCAAGACCCGAGAGAAGCATCGGCTGGTTGCTCTGGCCTCCTGGTGGGAAAGGAGAGCCCGGGCGAGCGGCAGATGTTCCCTCCCGCTGCTTGTAAGAAGCTGAGCTGCCTCGGTTGTTAATAACAGCCGACCGTCCGCTATAAACAACGGTACCCCTGCAGGCATCACCCCAGTACAACCACTTGAAGCAATAAATAGGTAAAGTTTGAGACCGATACCGATTTTTCAGAAAATGCTGATATCGGCCGTCGATAATCGTCCTTCCCAATAAAACAGTCGATCCCTAGTAGGTTATATTTACAGTGGAACCTCAGATTATGAGCATATTCCGTTCCAGGAGAAAGCTCGTAATCCAAAGTACTCCCATATCAAAGCGAGTTTCCCCATTGTCAATGGAAACGAAAATAATTTGTTCCGCATTGACTTCAATGGCATGCAATACCGCATGTGGTCAGAGGTGGGGGGCGCCGGAGAGCCTCGGAAAACAGACGGAAAGGCCTTAGGACAGCTTGGCTGACCTCAGCAAACCTCGGAAACTGAGTATTTCTGTGTCTTTCCGAACGGCACCAATTGGCTGAAATTGGCGCAGCTCGGCTCTGGCGCCCCCCCCACCTCAGGTCAAATGCGGTACTGCACACCGCTTTGGCCTGAATCCTGCTTGTTTTGTGAGACAACACTCGCAAACCGAGTTAGGATTTTTAAAAATACAGTGTTCGTATTGCAAAACGCTCGTTAACCGCGTTACTCGCAATCCGAGGTTCCGCTGTACTAAAATAATTGCATTTCCATGTTCTGTGTGCGGTGGGAAAACAGATATAGTGAATGCAGGGTCCTGGGTTTAGTAACACCTTAAAAAAAAAATGTATACTGTAGATGAGTTTTAGTAGATATATTTCTATACGCACATAAGTAATTGTATAACCTTCCCGGGATAATTGGAAGACCTTTATGCTTTACTGCAAAGACAAAATTCAATACAACCCCCCCCCCCCCCCCCAAAAAAAAATATCAAAATAAAATAAAAAAGTGCAGACCAGCAACCTGAAACCAATGTACCATGTACTGATCACATGATATTCCGGGGTCAGATCCCACAAAGACTGGATAACATATGAGATCTCAGAGATGGATCCCACACAGACTGGATTATTTCAGATCCCAGGAACAGATCTACAGGCGGGTAGATTATATGATATCCCAGATGCAGGTCCAGAATGGGTCATTTGAGATCCCAGAGACAGATTTCACATAGAATAGATCACAAGAGATCTCAGAGATAGATTCCACACAGACAGGAGTATAAAAAATCCCAAAGATCAATACCACACAGACTTGATTATTTGAGATCTCAACGGCAGGTACCCTGCAGACTGGATTAGATGAGATCCCAGAGACAGATCTCCAACACAGACTATGGGCTAGATTCAGGTAGGGGGACGTAAGTTTGTGCGGGCGTAGCGTATGTTATTTACGCTACGCCGCCGCAATTTAGAGAGGCAACTGCAGTATTCACAAAGCACTTGCTCCCTAAGTTGCGGCGGCGTAGCGTAAATCTGCCGGCGTAAGCACGCCGAATTCAAATTGTCAAGAGGTAGGCATGTTTTAATGTAAATAAAACATGACCCCGCGTAAATGACGTTTCTCACGAACGGCGCATGCGCCGGCCGTGAACGTATCCCAGTGCGCATGCTCCTAATCACGTCGCAAATAGTCAATGCTTTCGACAAACGTAATTTACGCAAAGCCCTATTCGCTAACGACTTACGCAAACGACGCAAAATTCGATGCTCGCCCGACGTCCATACTTAACATTGGCTATGCCTCATATAGCAGGAGTAACGTTACGCCGGAAAAAGCCTTACGCAGACGACGTAAAAAAATCCGCCGGGCGCACGTACGCTTCTGAATCGGCATAGCCAGCTCATTTGCATATTCTACGCTGAAATCTATGGAAGCGCCACCTAGCGGCCAGCGTAAATATGCAACTAAGATACGACGGCGTAAGAGACTTACGCCAGTCGGATCCTAGCCAAATTTCGGCGTATCTTGCTTTCTGAATACAGAAAGAAGATACGCCGGCGCAGCTTTGAATTTACGCGGCGTATCAATAGTAAGTAGGTTATATGAGAACCCAGCTCCTAGAGGGGGGGATTATATTGAGAGGACGTGGAAAGCCCCCCTCCCACAAAGACTGATCTATATTAATAAGAGATGGTCATATGCATAGAAAACAAAACAAAATTATAAGATCACAGTGACAGATCCCACACAGATCAGATTATAGATCATAGTGACAGATCCCACACAGATTAGATTATAGATCACAAAGCCAGATCACACCCATGGGCCGGATTACATCAATCACAAAAGGCAGATCCCTCAATAGGTTATACCAAACCCCAAAACCAGATCAAAAACACTCCACACTCAGAACTGGATTACACAGATCGAAGAGATCCCTCACACACATGCAGATTGCATTAGACAGATCTACCAAACAAGCCGCTGGACAGATCCCACAGACACTGGATGAGCTCAGTTGATCACACAGAAGTAGCACACAGCATGCACCATATCAGATACAGTGCCTTGAAAAAGTATTCATACCCCTTGAAATTTTCCACATTTTGTCATGTTTGAGATTTTATGCGATAGACCAACACAAAGTGGCACATAATTGTGAAGGGGGAACGAAAATGATAAATGATTTTCAATTTTTTACAAATAAATATGTGAAAGGTGTGGGGGGCATTTGTATTCAGACCCCTGAGTCAATACTTTGTAGAACCTCCTTTCGCTGTAATTACAGCTGCAAGTCTTTTTGGGGATGTCTCTACCAGCTTTGCACATCTAGAGAGTGACATTTTTGCCCATTCTTCTTTGCAAAATTGATCAAGCTCTGTCAGATTGGATGGAGAGCGTCTGTGAACAGCAATTTTCAAGTCTTGCCACAGATTCTCAATTGGATCTAGGTCTGGACTTTGACTGGGTCATTCTAACACACGAAAAGTCTCTGCTCTAGTTTAGGGGTCTCCAAACTAGACCTGAGGGCCAGATTTGGCCCTTTACTAGCCTTTTCCAGCCCCTGGGGCACTATTCCTCCCACTGACACTAACAAGGGGGCACTATTTCTTCCATTGACACCAACAAGGGGGCACTATTTCTTCCACTGACACTAACAAGGGGGCACTGTTTCTTCCACTGACACTAACAAGGGGGCACTGTTTCTTCTACTGATACTAATGATAGGATATTATTCCTCTTACCAATAGGGGCACTACTCCTCCTCCTACTGAGACCAACCTTGAGGCCATATTTATTGTCACTGATGCTGGGCTCGGCACATTTGCTGTCTTGGCTGGCCACAATTCGGGCCTCCTAAAGTCTTAAGAACAATAAACTGGCCATTTGTTTGAAAAGTTTGGAGACCCATGCTCTAGCTAAACCATTCCATTGTAGCTCTGGCTGTATGTTTGGGGTTGTTTTCCTGCTGAAAAGTGAACCCCTGCCCCAGTCTCAAGTCTTTTGCAGACCAACAGGTTTTCATCCAAGATCCATCCATCTTCCCATCAACTCTAAATAGTTTCCCTGTCCCTGGCCTGCTCAAGAAAAGCATCCCCACAACATGATGCTGCCACCACCGTGTTTCACGGTGGGGATTGTGCGTTTAAGGTGATGTGCAGAATTAGTTTTCCGCCACACATTGCGTTTTGCTTTTAGCCCAAAAAGTAAAATTTTGGATTTATCTGATCAGGGCACCTTCTTCCACATGTTTGCTGTGTCCCCCACGCTTCTCGCAAACTGCAAACAGGACTACTTACGACTTTCTTTCAACAATGGCTTTCTTTTCTTTTCCATAAAGGGCAGATTTGTGGAGCGCACGACTAATAGTTGTCCTGTGGACAGATTCTCCCCCCTGAGCTGTGGATCTCTGCAGTTCCTCTATAGTTACCATGGGCTCTTGGCTGCTTCTCTGATTAATGTTCTCCTTGCCCGGCCTGTCAGTTTAGGTGGACGGCCATGTCTTGGTAGGTTTGCAGTTGTGCCATACTCTTTCCATTTTTAGATGATGGATTGAACAGTGCTCAGTGAGATGTTCAAAGCTGGAGATATATATATTTTTTTTATAACCTAACCCTGCTTTAAACTTCTCCATAACTTTATCCCAGACCTGTCTGATGTGTTCCTTGGCCTTCATGATGCCGTTTGTTCACAAAGGTTCTCTAACAAACCTATGAGGTCCTAACAGAACAGCTGTATTTATTCCTGAGATTAAATTACACACAGGTGGACTCTATTTACTAATTAGGTGACTTCTGAAGACAATTGGTTCCACTAGATTTTATAGTTAGGGGTATGGGAGTAAAGAGGGCAGAATACAAATGCACGCCACACTTTTCACATATTTATTTGTAAAAAAAATTAACCATTTATCATTTCACTTCACAATTATCTGCCACTTTGTGTTGGTCTATCACATATAATCCCAATAAAATACATTTTTGGTTGCAACATGACAAAATGTGAAAAATTTCAAGGGGTATGAATACTTTTTCAGGGCACTGTACATGTTTCATGAATACGCCCATGGCACACAGATCTAGGAGGAGACTGACCATTCTCTGCATTGTACAAATAAAGAAGACCACTTCACAATGTGTAATCACAAAAAATGAAGAGGAACTCTAGGTCAAACTGAAATAGAAAAAAAGTGAACCATTTTACATGCCCAACAATTTACAGTTCTGTGCAGCCATGTAGGCATCACCTACTGCCTTGGAACTACAACCCCAATTCTACAAAAAGTTGGGGCACCGTGTAAAATCAGCATAAATATAGAACGCAACGATTTGAAAACCTTATTGTGACAGAACCCACTGTCACCGTGTGTTTTGGAAGGGACTGTGGGCTGGCCTCTTACACAGAGATTATGGCCCAGAAGAGACTGGAGACCTGGAGACAAGCTGGCATTGAGATAATGTAATGCTACATCCCTTCTAGACCCCCCCCCCCTCTTGTTGCTGTGTCTAATTGAGTTGGTAAATGGCACATAGACAATGGTCTGGGCTGGAGACAGCTCTCCGCAGGGGATGTGTATTGAGGGGCTGTCTGCTTACTATAATCCCTTTGGGCCGGATTCATAAAGAAGATACGACGGCGTATCTCCTGATACGCCGTCGTATCTCTGAGTCCGGCCGTCGTATCTATGCGCTTGATTCATAGATTCAGGTTACGCATAGATATGCCTAAGATCCGACAGGTGTAAGTGACTTACACCGTCGGAACTTAAGCTGCAATTCCAGGCCGGCCGCTAGGTGGCGCTTCCATATCTTTTACGCGTCGGATATGCAAATGAGCATTTACGCCGATTCAGAAACGAACGACCGCCGGTGCTTTTTTTTTTTTTGTCGTTTGCGTTCGGCTTTTTCCGGCAGAAAGTTACCCCTGCTATAGCAGGGGTAACTTTCTGCCGGAAAAAGCCGATAAGTAAGCAGGGGTAAGCAGGGGTAAGTGCGGCGTATCCTATGTTAAGTATGGGTGCCGTTCCCGCGCCGAGTTTTGAATTTTTTACGTTGTTTGCGTAAGTCGTTCGCGAATACGACCGCACGTAATTTACGTTAACGTCGAAACCAATGACGTCCTTGCGACGTCATTTGGAGCAATGCACGCTGGGTAAATTTGCGGACGGCGCAATGCGCTGTTCGATCAGCGCGGGAACGCGCCTGATTTAAATACTACACGCCCCCTAGCCGCAGAATTTGAATTCCGCTGGGGGAATTACGATACGCCACCGCAACTTTAGAGGCAAGTGCTTTCTGAATAAAGCACTTGCTTCAAAAAATAGCAGCGGCGTAACGTAAATCAGATAGGTTAGCGGATCTTTAGATCCGCGTAACCTATCTGAATCTAGCCCACTATGTTTAACTGTAGTCTGTTTCAATGTACAGGTGTTCCGTTCCCATTGGTTCTTCCTTGTCCCCTACCCCCTCCCCTCTATGACAAGGCAAAGGGGAATTTTGAAACTGATGGCAGCAACAAGTCTCACAAAAGTTGGGACAGGGCCATGTTTAGAGCATCTCCTCTTCTATTAACACTTTGTAAATGTCGGGGAAATGAGACGACCAGGTGCTGGAGTTTTGGGAGAGAAATGTTGTCCTATTCTTGCCTGATATAGGATTCCAACTCCTCAACAGCCCCGGGTTTTATTTTTCATTTCAAGATGCGCCAAATATTTTCAATTGGTGAAAGGTCTGGACTGCAGGCAGACCAGTTAAGCACCCAAACTCTTCTTCTATGAAGCCATGCTGTTGTCATAGATGCAGTATGTGGTTTAGCATTGTCCTGCTGAAATATGAAAAATATGTCACTTGAATGAGAGCATATGCTGCTCTAAAACCTGAATATATCTTTTAGAATTGATGGTGCCTTTCCAGGTGTGCATGCTGCCTATTCTTTACACACTAATGCAGCTCCACACCATCAGAGATGCAGGCTTTTGAACTAAGCGCTGATAACAAGCCAGAAGGTCACTCTCCTCTTTAGCTCAGAGCACGTGGCACCCATGGTTGCCAAAAAGAATGTCAAATTTAAATATGTCTGACCACAGAGTAGTTTTCCACTTTGCAACAGACCATTTTAACTGAGCTTTGGCACAGAGCATTTCTGGATCATGTTTGGATATGGCTTCTTTGTATAATAGAGCTTTACCTGGCATTTTTGGATGGCACAGGGAATGCTGTTCACAGACAGAGATTTTTGGAAGTATTCCTGAGCCCATGCAGTGATGTCCATCACAGAATCATGCCTGTTTTCAATGCAGACTCACCTGATAGCCTGAAGATCACGGGCATCCAATAGTGCGTTTCGGCCTTGTCCCTTACACTCCAGATTCTCTGAACCTTTGGAGGATAATATGTACTGTAGAGCAGTGGTCCCCAACCTTTTTGGCACCGAGGACCGGTGTTGTGGCATAGAATCGGGCCAAGGCCCGGGGGGTTGGGTTATTATGTAGCTTTTCGCAGGCAATTTGTTGAGGAAATGGCTGGTGTTAGTGCTTCAATCATCACAGAACAATGGCTGATATGGTGTTGGGATGATTGAAGTTCTGTCATTGCATTGTAATGTAAAATTAAATAGTTCAAACTCACCATAATGCAGAATCTGCCACCAGATGCAGTTTGTCACTTGCCTTTTTCGTGTGACACCTGTTCAGGAGAGTGCATACCGTATTTGCTTCAGGGCTCAGGATACTGCACAGAGTGAAGGGGTCTGGAGTGCGTGGGGCACAAAGTGCAGGGGTGCATAATACAGAGTGCAGGGGTCAGTACACACCACCTCCTCACTACAAACCCCCAGTACAGACCACCTCCTCTCCTCAATACAGGCCATCTTTTTAGTACAGACCACCTCTTCAGTACAAGTCACCAGAACTAACCACCTCCTCGGTGCAGACCATCTCCTCAGTACAGACCCCCGGTGCAGACCATCTCCTCAGTACAGACCCCCAGTGCAGACCATCTCCTCAGTACAGACCCCCAGTGCAGACCATCTCCTCAGTACAGACCCCCAGTGCAGACCATCTCCTCAGTACAGACCCCCAGTGCAGACCATCTCCTCAGTACAGAACCCCAGTGCAGACCATCTCCTCAGTACAGACCCCCCAGTGCAGACCATCTTCTCAGTACAGACCCCCAGTGCAGACCATCTCCTCAGTACAGACCCCCAGTGCAGACCATCTCCTCAGTACAGACCCCCAGTGCAGACCCCCAGTGCAGACCATCTCCTCAGTACAGACCATCTCCTCAGTACAGACCATCTCCTCAGTACAGACCATCTCCTCAGTACAGACCATCTCCTCAGTACAGACCCCCCAGTGCAGACCATCTCCTCAGTACAGACCATCTCCTCGGTACAGGCCACCTCCTCTGTACAGACCCCCAGTGCAGACCATTTCCTTTGATTTCCATTCTGGGCGGAAGTGCCGTATTCCAGTATTGCAGCCCCGCTGTGTGGGCGGAAGTGCTGTGTTCCGGGCGGGCGGCGAGAGATGATCGGCTATGACTAAGCATTAGTTGTTAATGCGAAACGCGTCAGATGTCTATCCCACTGTATGCTGTTGTGTGCTGTGCATTTTTCCTTTTTACAATAAAGAGCACGTCTTTTTTCAACAAGACTTTTTGGAGTGCGGCTGTCCATCCATTCTCCCACCTGCTTAATCTCATCTCTCTGCTCCCGCACCTCGCTGCAGTGTAGCAGCCCCGCTGTGTTGGTGGAAGTGCCGTGATCCAGGCGGGCGGTGAGAGATGTCATCTCTCTGTTTGCCCGCCGCCGCACCAAACACAGTGCAGCCTTCGCGGCCCGGCTGCAAATAGCCCACGGCCCGGCAGTGGGCCGCGGACCGGGGGTTGGGGAACACTGCTGTAGAGGATGATATATTTAAAGTCTTTGCAATTTTAGGTTGAGGAACATTATTCTAAAATTGTTCAACAATTTTTAGAGGCAGTTTTTCACAGATTGGTGACCCTCTGCCCATCTTTACTTCTGCGACACTCTGACTTTTTAAGATGCCCTTTTTATACCCAATCAGGTTACTGACCTGTAGCCAATTAAATGAATTAGTTGCAAAATGATCTTCTGGCTCTTCCTTGTTGGTGCCACCTGCTTTTCCAGCTTTTTGTTGCCCCGTTCCTACTTTTTTGAGATGTGTTGCTGCCATCAATTTCAAAATGACCTTATTTTTTTCCCAAAATGGTCCATTTTCTCAGGTGTATAAATTTGATGTGTTTTCTATGTTCTCTCGTGAATAAAATATGGGTTTATGAGATTTGAAAATTATTACATTGTTTCTATGTAGATTTTACATATTCTAGAAGAGGCACCCATGATGCAGGATTTCCAGCGTGCCCAACTCCTAAGCGCAATTCAGAAAGGTTTAAAATTCCATCGGGGAGCAGCATGAAAGTGTTGGTGAATGCGTCCGATTCATGTACCTGCCAGAAACAAGTACTTACATTTTTCAGAGTGTTCCTATTGGACACTTCCACCCCAGTCATTCCAACAGGCGCATGGCCAAGGAATTTTGTACTAGAGGTGGGCCTACTTACTAGAAGTGGGTGGAGCCCGATGGGAAACCGAGGCTAGATCCCCACCGAGTGACATATTTCCCCATTCTGAGCACTGCCATATCTAAAGACTAGCATCAAATTGGCAGAAATGACCAATCAGAAATGATCTGATCTGTCCTGGAACCACTGATGGAGAAAAGGCAGAAGAGCAGCGATTTCATATCCCCGCTCAGCACATGTACCATTCAAAGAATGCTCTGTGTTTTCTGAATGAATGCAAAGCGATCTCCGATTGGATGAGGTGGGGCAGTCATATCACACAGAGACCTGTGTATTTCTGCAGCTTTCCAAGTGCCCTTTTTCACACTTGACTGCAGCTTTCAAACTCAACTCCAGCCAAAAACAACAAAAATTCAATTAGTCTATTAAGAGGTAAAATAATAATCTCAGTTTTTGGTGTAACATTTACATTTAATCCAAAAATTCTGCCGCAGTACTTTTCTTTTTAACACTAGATATAGCCAGTCTGATGGCTGGCATCATTCAACGCACTTCCTCTGAGCCCAGGTAAACCCTGGACCTGCCCCCAGCCTGAACTGGGCAGTAAAAGGAGAAGCTCATCAGTCTGTTTTCTCCTCCTATATACATGTCAGCACATGAACTGATTGATTCCTTGTGCAGCTTCGCCCTGTCACCCTCCAGTCCCTATTGTACAAATCCAAGTACTCCTTTTATTTAAGAATAAATAAAAAAAAAAAGTATTTAAAAGGGACACTAAAAGGCAAATTTTTTTTGTTTAAAAATAACAAACATGTTATACTTACCTCCGCTGTGCAGTTCGTTTTGCACAGAGAGGCCCGGATCCGTGTCTTCTGGGGTTCCTCGGCGCCTGTCTCTGCTCCTCCTCGCAAAAGCTTTCCACGTTCACGCGAGCTCCCTCGCATGGTGGAAAGCTTTTGCGAGCGCGCTCCCGTAAAACAGCGGCGCCCATAGCCGCCGACTGTATCACTCGGCCCCGCCCCCAGCACGCCGCGTCATCCGCTATGATTGACAGCAGCGCCAGCCATCGGCTGCGCTGCTATCAATCCTCCCAGCCTAGCCAATCAACGGCCAGGCTGGGAACCGAATAGGAAGACGAGAACGCGCATAGGATAGGATGCATTAAGGTAAAAAAACTTTTACCTTTACAATCCCTTTAAGACTACGTGATATAAGATATTCGCTGTACTCTTTATGCATACCATGTTTAAATACAGATCAATAAAAAAAAAAAAGTTACTGCTTGCATATAAAAAAAAAAAAAAAAAAAACACCATTTACAGACATAATAATGATTATCGATGTGCATTAATTTGTGCCTTTTGTATCAGTCTAGACTAGAGGTTAGCTTTAAATCTCATGAAGCATTAATTTTAATTGTACACAGAATGGTTCCTTCCTTCCGCTCCCCTCAACAGAGACATACAAAACACCACATTAAAACAAAAAAGTGATAATGAGTATGCGGTAAATTCAGTTGGTCACTGATACAAAATCCTAAGTCGGGGAAAAAAATAAAATATATTGTACAAGACGAGCAACCAAAGCAGAGTCGTTTAAATACCCTCCATGTGTTTTGCTTTATTGGATAGAATAAATAGCCAAATCCTCCCGATTAGATTCCTCATTAGGAAGGTGCAAATTGCCTGTCACCATGAAGAAAATAAAAACCTCCACTGGAAATATAGAAAGCCATGGATAAAAAACACAGAAGGAAGTTGAATCAAAAACCAAAAGCTGCAGGAGAGCATAAGAGTCACCTGCAGGCGGAAAAGCAAGGAGCAATTCTCCAGGCTGCAGACAATAAGGCGAGGGCAAGTATACAGTCCAGACTTGTAAATGACAGAGATGCTGCTAAACCCGGGTGACACCGAGGCTGCTCTTCAACTCTGCTTGGAACAAAAACGCCAGATGTACTCTAGAGGGGTGAAGACGGGCGACCAGCACTGAGCAGAGCTCAGCTTACCTCTCACGGGTCCCAGGAATCGGTGGCTGCCCTTGGGTGGACTCTGGCTGCTGCTGGAACAGACGAAGGTGAAGCTGGGGCAGGGTTTGGTCGGGGGAGAATTCTGCTGACTGCTGCTGCTGGTAGTAGTGCCGTTGCTGTAACTCCGCGATCTGGTCAGACTGTTTTCTGACAACGAGGAGCTGGAGGAGAATAAGCAGAAACAAGCTTAAAAAAATGGCAGTGGATCTCCTACCCTTACTGCACCAATATGTTCCAGTTCTCCCCAGACTGTGTAAAGTCCTAGCCAGGAAGTCCTTGCCAATTGAGTAGGTTAAGCCCTGGTTCACACTGCTGCGATTTTCATGCAACTTCACAGTTTAAAATTGCATGACAAGATCCACTCCGGCAAAGTAACCGTTCAAATCACTGCGACTTGCATAGACCAGTGTTTCTCAACTCCAGTCCTCAAGGCGCCCCAACAGGTCATGTTTTCATGCTTTTCATTAATTTGTACAGGCGATTTTATCAGTTTCACTGCCTTAGTAATTGCCACAGCCATTTAATCTGAGGGAAATCCTGAAAACATGACCTGTTGGGGCGCCTTGAAGACTGGAGTTGAGAAACACTGGCATAGACTTCTGTTAAATGAAGTTGCAAGCCGCAATGAAATCGGGAGGTGCAAGTCGCACTGATCTGTGGCCTTGAAAAAACGCTGAAGTAGCGCGATTTTCAAGCCGCACTGGTGTGAACAAGGGCTTAAAGCAGGGCTCGACAAACCTGGGTGCCAGGTCGCAATTACGACTAGAATTAGCGACCTGGAGCAGCACAGCTGGGGTAACCTTTCTCCGTGTGCAATGACCCACCCCCCCACGATCGTGCCGGCTGGGAATTGAGGCCACAGCTTTGCAGCCTTCTACAGGCCTATGCTTCTTTCTGGAATCGTGCCCCCTATTGTGGTGGCCGTTGGTATTACAAGACAACCAGCAATGCGAATGGAGCTTCCCTGCCTGTTTTCATTGCCCAACAATCTCCAAACATTATATATATATTTGTTATTCTAACACCCTAGAGAATAAAATGGCGATCATTGCAATACTTTCTGTCACACCGTATTTGCCCAGCGGTCTTACAAGCGCACTTTTTGGGGAACAACTACATTTTTTAAAATTAAAAAAATAAGATAGCGGTAAAGTTAGCCCAATTTTTTTTATACTGTGAAAGATAATGTTACGCCGAGTAAATTGATACCCAACATGTCACGCTTCAAAATTGCACTCGCTCATGGAATGGCGACAAACTTTTACCCTTTAAAATCTCCATAGGCGACATTTAAAAAATTCTACAGGTTGCATGTTTTGAGTCACAGAGGAGTTCTAGGGCTAGAATTATTGCTCTCGTTCTACCAATCGCGGCGATACCTCACATGTGTGGTTTGAACACCACTTTCATATGCAGGCGCTACTCACATATGTGTTCGCTTCTGCGCGCAAGCTCGTCGCGACAGGGCGCGTTCCTGGCTCCTAACTTTTTTAGCTGGCTCCTAGATTCCAAGCAAATTTGTCAAGCCCTGGCTTAAAGATAAATAAATGTATTCCTTCCCTGATCTAAACAGGCCAACTCACCCCCTCCCCATAGTTATACATGCCCTCATCTAGGACCTTTAGCCTTTGGAGTTGGTTTCTATCCTGTAAGCTGGCAATGATCGCTGCCCATAGACTTCTTTGGGGCTAGGGATATAAACAGACACCCAGGCATTGCACACAGATAGGAGAAACACATACACAATATTAGTATAATGTTCAGTGCTAAGCCATCTGATGAAAAAGATTAATGTTTATAATTTAAATGAAAAGGCATGCATCTGCATTAGACATGTGCACTGCCGAAAAAATCGTTTTTTTCGTTTGTTATTTTCATTTTTTCGGAAATTCGGGGGGG
Organism: Rana temporaria; assembly: GCF_905171775.1. Taxonomy (NCBI): domain Eukaryota; kingdom Metazoa; phylum Chordata; class Amphibia; order Anura; family Ranidae; genus Rana; species Rana temporaria. Next base: position 37,326,769 of record NC_053492.1, on the reverse strand, counting down.
GGGGGGGGGGAAATCGTTTTTGTTTCATTCGTTTTTTTTTTTTTCGGAAATTCAGGAAAATCGAAAAACATTTTTTTCCGTTTTATTCATTTATTTGCTTTTTTCGGAAATTCGTAAATTCGGGAAATTCGGAATTTCGAATTTTCGGATTTCCGAAAAAGCAAAAAACTAAAAATTGAAATTTCCCGAAAAAAAAGAAAATTAAAAAAATAATTTTCGGAAATTCAAAAAATTCGGAAAATTTCGGAAATGAAAAAATTCGGAAGTACGAAAAAATTCATTCGAAATTTCTAAAATTCTAAAATTAAAAAAAAAAGAAAATTCCACAATTTCGGAAACTCCACAATTTCGAAAATTCAGATTTTTTTAATTTTCGAATTAAAAAATTTTTTATTTTAAAAAATTTTCAAAAATCGAAATTTCGAAAATTTTAAAATTCGAAATTTGAAAAATCGAAAATGAAAAATTCGAAAAAATAAAAAAAAATGAAAAATTAGACATTTCTAAAATTGAAAGATTCGAAAATAAAAAATGAAAAATTGGAAATTTCGAAAATAAAAAAAAAAAGAAAATTCGAAAATGTAAAAATTCGGAAATACGAAATTGAAAAATTTGAAAATTCGAAAAATTTGAAATTGGAAAATTCGAAATTGAAAAATTCGAAATTTTGAAAATCGAAAATGAAAAATTCTGAAATAAAAAAAAAAAAATGAAAAAATCAAAATTGAAAAAATCGAAAATGAAAAATTTGAAATTTCTAAAATTCGGGATTTTTAAAATTAAAAAAATAAAAAAAAGAAAAATTGTCGTATTTACGAAAATCCGAAATACGAAAATTTTAAAATTCGGAAATACGAAAAAAAATTAATTCGGAAATACGAAAATTCGGAAATTAAAAATTCGGAAATTAAAAAATTCGGAAACTCGAAATTTCGGAAATTGAAAAATTCGGAAATTCGATTTTTCGGAAGTCCGAAAATTTGGAAATAAAAAATTTGTTAAAACGAAAATTCGAAATTAACGAATTTCCGTTAAAAAACTAATTATAAACTAAACAAATTGCACATGTCTAATCTGCATGCTGATACAGGAAGGTGCAACCATGTGAAAAATTAGTCTCTAAATGGAGGCTGCGTCAGGTACAGGCTGGGGAACCTGATCACTGAACAAAAAGGAAAGCAAAAGGAGGAGAGAGAAGCACCAAGCCAATCCTTTAAACAGTTTAGGAATTTCTTCAATATATAAGTATAAAACAACACTTAAAACTTTTTTTATACTTATATACTGTACAGATCAAACTGTGAGCAGTAAGATAACACTGGGGCCGCTGTGCGTTAGTGGTAAACCACTGCTCGTTTTAGCTGCGCTTTACTGATGTATAAGTGGCGCTTTTTTCGCTAGTGGCTGAAAAATGGGTTAAACGTGCCCATGCTGTGGCGCTTTTAAAGCGCTCACCATTAAATTTCAATGGGCAGGGAGTTTTGGGAGCGCTGTATATCGGTTTTAATGTACTTTACAGGTGCTATTTCTAGTGCTAAAATGCCTGAAAACTGACGTAGTGTTAACCTCTTCCATACCGGGCAGTTATACACCCATCCATACCAGGCCTATTCTGGCACTTCTCTCCTACATGTACAAATCATAATTTTTTTGCTAGAAAATTACGCAGAACCCCCAAACATTATATATGGTTTTTTAGCAGACACCCTAGGGAATAAAACGACGGTCATTGAAACCTTTTATCTTGCACGGTATTTGCGCAATAATTTTTCAAACGCCTTTTTTTTGGAAAAAAATTGTTTCATGAATTAGAAAAATTAAAAAACAGTAAAGTTAGCCCATTTTTTTTGTAAAATAGGAAAGATGATGTTACACCGAGTAAATAGATACCTAACATGTCACGCTTTAAAATTGCGCACACTCATGGAATGGCGCCAAACTTCGGTACTTAAAAATCTCCATAGGCAACGATTTGAAATTTTTTACAGGTTACCAGTTTAGATTTACAGAGGAGATCTAGGGCTAGAATTGTTGCTGGCACTCTAACGCACGCGGCGATACCTCACATGTGTGGTTTAAACGGCGTTTACATATGTCGGCGGGACTTGCGTGTGCGTTCGCTTCTGCGCGCAAGCTACCGGGGACAGGGGCGTTAAAAAAATAAATTTTATTTCTTTTTTTTTTTTTTATATATTTATTTCTTTTTTTACACTTTTTTTTAAATTTTTTTTTTTTTTGATCACTTTTATTCCTATTACAAGGAATGTAAACATCCCTTGTAATAGGAATGTGTGTGACAGGTACTCTTTATGGAGAGATGCGGGGTCAATAAGACCCCACATCTCTCCTCCAGGCTGGAAAGCATGAAATCGGTGAAAAAAAATTCACCGATCTCATGCTTGCTGTTGCTTAGCAGCCGCAATCGCGGCTTTGTTTACTTACGGGGACCCGGGCGTGACGTCATCACATCGCGCCCGGGTCCTCCGACGGTCATAGAGATGACTGGTGACCATCTGGTCACCAGTTATCTCTATGCTTCCTGCGCGCGCCGGACGATTCGTTCTCCGGGCCCCCGATGGCACGGGAGAGCCCGGAGAAGCACCGGATGGCGGCGGGAGGGGGGGATGTCCCCTCCCGCCGCCTGTAAGAACGATCTAGCGGCGGAACCGCCGCTATGATCGTTCTTACGTTGTGCAGAATCGCCGGCAGTTTAGAAGGATATCTGAATGATGCCTCTAGCTGCAGGCATCATTCAGATATCCCCCCACAAAGCCCAGGACGTCATATGACGTCCACTCAGAACGGCAGAGGTTCTTTGTGGACGTCATTTTACTATGGGCTGGTAGGGAAGTGGTTAAAGGGGTTGTAAAGGTAAAAAAAAAAAAATCCGAAATAGCTTCCTTTACCTTAGTGCCGTCCTCCTTCACTTACCTCATCCTTCCATTTTGCTTTTAAATGTCCTTATTTCTTCTGAGAAATCCTCACTTCCTGTTCTTCTGTCTGTAACTCCACACAGTAATGCAAGGCTTTCTCCCTGGTGTGGAGAAAACCTTGTGAGGGGGGGGGGGGGAGCAGGCAAGTCAGGACACTTTCTACTTTGTAGCTAGAGAAAAGAGCTGTGTGTTAGTGGGTGTCCTGACACTCCTGCTCGCCCCTTCCCCCCTCAATAGGCTTTCTCCACACCAGGGAGAAAGCCTTGCATTGCTGTGTGGAGTTACAGAACAGGAAGTGAGGATTTCTCAGAAGAAATAAGGACATTTAAAAGAAAAATCGAAGGATGAGGTAAGTGAAGGAGGACTGCAAAGGACTGTAAAGGAAGATATTTATGGAAATAATTTTTTACCTTTACAACCCTTTTAAAGGGGTCTAGAGAGTACCAATCTCAGTAACATACAAGACTGTGTATGGGAAGGTGTACTTTGCTGTGTAACACATCAGACTGTGTACAAAAAGGTGTACTTTGCTGTGTAGCACATCGGACTGTGTACAGAAAGGTGTACTATGCTGTACTTTCTGCTATAATACTTATCCCAAGGAAAATGGGAAATTTGGTAAAAAAAATCCCAATAAGCGTCTATTGATTTGTTTGTGTCTACAAACTACGGGATAGATTTAGGGACTTTTATTTATTTATTTTTACTGGTAATGGCAGCGATCTGTGATTTTTAGCAGGACTGCGACATTGCGGCGGACAAATCTGACACTGAGTGAAACTTTTTGGGGACCAGCGACACTGGCAGGGAAAGGGTTAACACCAGGGATGATCAAGGGGTTAAGTGTTCCCTAGGGAGGTGCTTACTAACTGTGTGGGGCAGTGTCGCACTGAAGGAAAAGAGAGATCCGTGATTCAGCTTAGCTGAATCACAAGATTTCTCTCTTTCCCTTCATGACAGATCTGCTGTTTGTCTTGTTTACACATGCAGGCGGCTAATTTGTCTCTCCTGTGAACGATCGGTGGGTCCCTCATTGGCTCCTGCTGTGTCCACCCACATTGGGAGCGGCGCGCCCCATAAACCGCGTGCACGAAATCACATACAGGTACGCGATTTTGCACAGGCGGGCCCCCCTGGCGCAGTAAATGTACGTGGGGCGGTCCGGAAGCAGTTAAAACTGCACTGTATCTGAAAAATTTACTACACAATGCTTACTAGATGGGTTTTGGTGGGGTCTTTGTTCCTTTCTTCTTTGACCCCCCGTTGGTAGTGGTTTTGGTGTTCCTGACATGTTTCAGCACCCAGGCCCTCAGGTTGGAAAGGCTGTTATACTCGGACATGATAATACGGGGCCAGGGGTTACTTTCCTCCAGATCCAATGCTGCGATGGCCACAGCTCGGCCCACCTAGGAATAAAAAAACAATTTTTTTTATATATATATTAAAATTATCACAATCCTACAAAAGTTCACCAAACCCCCCAAGCCTCATAGTAAGAAATAGGAGTATATGAAAATATACATACATTCTACATACACAGGCTCTGTTGCCATTTTGCACGGTCACCTTTTCCATGCAGTCACTGGAAGGGGCATCCCCTGATCACCAGGGTAGGGTTGCCACATCATACCTTTAATCCAGGAAACACATTAATTACACAGGTTCTGTGGCTGATTAAAGTGGTAATTAAACTCACTTGGTGCCTTATCTGCATTAAATCAGCCTCAGAACCTGTGTAATTCATATGTGTTCTGGATTAAAGGGATGATGTAGCAACCCTATACCAGTGGTCTCAAACTGGTCGCCCTCCAGATGTTGCAGTACTACAAGTCCCATCGTGCCTCTGCCCATGTGAGTCATGCTTGTTACTGTCAGCCTTGCACTGATTCGTGAGAACTGTAGTCCTGCAACATCTGGAAGGCCACAAGTTTGAGGCCACCCCTGATCTATACTCACCTTACCTGCAACTTCATTTTCCGCCACAGCGGTCACTAAAATCAGCTGTGTTGGCAATTTGGGGAAGCAGTGACATCACGCACCTGGGTCTAGCAATTGGCCCAGGCACCACCACAGTAACGGGTCACATGCACCCTCATATTCCCCAGAGGCACTAAGCATTGTTGACAACTGTAGAAGAGTCAGGGGGTTGTGATGAAAACATATAAAAGTTGTATATAAGGGGGTCGTGGATGGCCTTTGCAGGGACGTGGTAACTGACCTGCATGGGCAAGGTGATACAGTCTCTTTAAGGAGGGGGAAAAGTGAAAAAAATTGCTCCATTGATGTTTAGAATGTTATAACACCAGCTGTTGTGCACGCTTTCCTCGGTCTAATCCTCTGAATAGTTTGTATGACTTTCAAAAACGCAATAAACATCACACAAGTGGATGCCTCTCACCTTTGCACAGCATGTCTCCTCCCTCAGCAGTCACCTCATCGACGCACCGCAGTACATTCAGCTACGCCCGCCTCCTCCAATAGTACAGCTGCCGTTCAGCTCCGCCCGCCTCCTCCTATAGGCTGCCATTCAGCTCCGCCCGCCTCCTCCTATAGGCTGCCATTCAGCTCCACCCGCCTCCTCCAGCAGAACTGCCCATTCAGCTCCGCCCGCCTCCTTCTATAGGCTGCCATTCAGCTCCGCCTGCCTCCTCCTATAGGCTGCCATTCAGCTCCACCCGCCTCCTCCAGCAGAACTGCCCATTCAGCTCCGCCCGCCTCCTTCTATAGGCTGCCATTCAGCTCCGCCCGCCTCCTCCTATAGGCTGCCATTCAGCTCCGCCCGCCTCCTCCAGCAGAACTGCCCATTCAGCTCCGCCCGCTTCCTCCTACAGTACTGAGCAGGGGGGGGGGAGCTTGGATCCTCACAGTGCAGGAAATGTAACCCTTTTGCGGGACTGCGGGAATATGCAGTCAGTGTGGGATAATCCCGCAGAATCCGTGCTTGTTGGGAGGTATGCAACGGTAGTTCCTGCACTACTTTTGCCAATTTTGGGTGCGCCTTCAATAGACATCAGTGAATAAACTTACACAGATGTCTTTCAGGTAGCACCTGAAATCGTGCTGACCTGCTACTTTGAAATCATGCGACTTCAAGTGCAATAGCACAATTTCAAAGTAGCATCAATGTGAACAAGGGCTTATTGTCAAAGCTTAATTGAACAAGCTGAAGTTAGAAGCCGATTGGTTACTATGCACAGCTGCACCAGATTCATTTACCATTTCTCTACCAATGTGTACTCTACATGAGAAGCCGACAGCGAGCTTTTCTTTTGGCGACACGGATGGTTTAGTTCTCCTGACCGCAGTTTGACTTTTGTTACAATGCCCAGTCATGTCAAAACCTGTTGGCCAATGCTTCATAATAGGGCAAGCTGTGACATGTCCTCTTTGCATTATTAACTTTATGTCATTATGTCCCTGGCACCAGAGATTCAGAGAGTGGACACACAGAGACTACAAGTCTGTTTCACAGGGTGAGATTTATACACATGATGTGCCACACTCTGAACTTTGACACTCTGGTAGAACCAGCCCTAGAGCCTCATATATACGTTAGCTTTAAAAAAAATGAAAGCAATAATAAAGCAGATCTGTCATTTCCAAGTGCAGTTTCAGTTGTCCTTGGTCAACTGCCTGCAACCATTTTTAGGATCACCAGTAACCAATTTAGGCCCCTTTCACACTATTGTGACTTCAAAGTCGTGCAATTTTGCCACGATTTCATGGAATGCCTGTGTAACTCACATCAAAAGTTGTACCAAAGTAGTGCAGGGACTACTTTGAAGACGGCACGTCGTACTAATATGAATGGTTGTCATTGGAAATCATGGGGAACGACTTGTCATGCTACTTTGCAGTCCAAAATCGTGGGACTAGTCATACAAGTGTGACTAAAGGGGCTTTAAGGTAAAACTTTACAGAAAAATAAAAATGTGCGAACAGGCAGGTTTTTGTTTTATTTATTTTTTAACAAGTTCTACAATGGATACAGAGGATTGCATCAAGCAACAATTTAGGAAGAGAAATGAGCAATATACACTTTTTAAGATCCTGGATCTAGAGGGGCACAGGTAAGTGGGCTAGAGACCCAAAGGTTCCCGATTTTATCAACCACTTGTGGTTTCTTCCTAAGTTTAAAAGTAAGCTTGTATAATGGAAGACTAGCATTAATAATCAATTTCAACCAGGTGTCGGTTGTTCGAGGAGAGAGCCCTTTCCGAGTTAGTATGATGGTTGTTCTTGCATAGAAGTAACTGATACATAGTAGGGGAGGGTTTAGCCTATTTGGAGGCAATTACGTCCCCAGATAGGCTATTTATTGCTGAAAAGACACACTATTGAGGTAATTTACACCTTGCACCTTAATTTAAGGTTTTTCACCTTAAAGTGGATGTTTTTTTTATTTTTATTTTTTTATGTCACAATGTCGAGTATAAGATTTCCTATAATCTGTGCCCAGTCTTGCCACGCATAGTTAATCCAGCTCTGAGCAATCCTCTTTTATTGTTCAGTGAAAATTAACAGACTTCCAGATAAAACCATGTCTAAATAAAAAGTCCTTTCCTCTCTCCTTGCTTTGAGTGACAGGTTATTTACATATTTAGCTTGGACATGTTTATCATATGTTATGTTATGTTTATCATAATATGAGGTGATTCACAGTTTATTGTATATTACCAGGATGTGTTATGTGGGGGAGGGGTGGATTTCTCACTTTTTATACTGTGGATCACCTCATTATGATAAACATAACATATCATATGATAAACATGTCCAAGCTAGATATGTAAATAACCTGTCACTCAAAGCAAGGAGAGAGGAAAGGACTTTTTATTTAGACAGGGTTTTATCTGGAAGTCTGTAATTTTCACTGAACAATAAAAGAGGATTGCTCAGAGCTGGATTAACTCTGTGTGGCAAGACGGCACAGATTATAGGAAATATTATACTTTACATTGTGACATAAAAAAAAATAAAAAAAAATGGGGTTTACATCCACTTTAATGCATTTTATGAATAACCTTCTGCGCTACTGCAGCCACACCAGAACCCTCCTTTTTCTTACCTGAACCCAATCAATCCAGCAACGAGCACGAGGCCAGCAGCTTCAGCCGATGTCTCGGGTTCTCACTGGATAGACTGACAGCAGCAGGAGCCATTGGCTCCCGCAGCCGTCAATCAAATCCAGTGACATGGGACCTGCCCCCCCCCCCCCCCCCGAGTCTTGCTGTCTGTGTCAATGGATGCAGCAGCAGGACTCGGGAGTGCGCCCACACAGGTGCCCCCATGGAGCAGGAATGACATTTTTGTTATTTAAAAAAAAAAAAAAAATGAAAGCTCATTGGTTTCTATGCAGAGCTGTAGCAGGTTTTTACACGCCAGTTTTAGTAAATCAACCCTTGTGTGTCTTTTCTAAAAAAAAGGATTACCTGTTTGCAATCTTCTTGACAATGTATAACCATGTGCAGGAGTTGCATCATCCCGGCATGGCCAATCAAGATGGTCAAAGATGCCAATCCCTAATTATTTGAAAATGCAAGGTCCAAGATCCCCATCTTTTTTACACATGGACAGATTCTCCCTGGATTTTTGCATCATGCAAAGTATTGATGTTTCTAGTTAATTCCTGGACACACAAAATTCTATTTTCTCTAAATGCAACTAAACCGATTGCACCTAAACACAGGTAAGCACACAGTGTGAATGGCATCATTGAAAAATCATTACATGTATTTATGGGTTTGGAAATGTCCTTTAAAACCATCAAAATGCAGGCCGTTTACCTGCTCAAATATGTCTGTGGTAAACTTGGGAGGGAATGCTGGTGGAGGTGGTGGAGTGGCTCGTCCGTTGTCATGGCAAGCCACAGGGATGGAGTTTACACATCGGCCCGTGTTGTAATTACACTCCAAGGTATAACTGAAACAGAGGAAAAAGAGTGCAGTTAGGTAAAGCTTTGGTATTTCTGAAGAAATTCTGTGATGAAAGTCTGGTCTCACTTGAATATTGGCAAACTTTCTAACTGCCAATTACTGAATTAAGACCTCCTGCAAAAACTAACACACAATTAATAAAGCCTATCTCTGCTTGCTGAATTAATTCTCACAAGATGGCCAAAATTAGGTATTAAGTCAGGGAGAGGGAGAAAAAAAGAAAGAAAGAAAGAAAGAAAGAAAGAAAGAAAGAAAGAAAGAAAGAAAGAGAGAGAGAAAGGAAGGAAGAAAGAGAGGAAGGAAGAGAGAGAGAGAGAGAGAGAGAGAGAGAGAGAGAGAGAAAGGAAGAAAGAGAGAAAGGAAGAAAGAGAGAAAGGAAGAAAGAGAGAAAGGAAGAAAGAGAGAAAGGAAGAAAGAGAGAAAGGAAGAAAGAAAAAAAAAGGAAAAGAAAGAAAAAAAGGAAAAGAAAGAAAAAAAGGAAAAGAAAGAAAAAAAGGAAAAGATAAAAAGAAAAAGAAAGAAAGAAAAATGGAAAAGAAAAGAAAGAAAAAAGGAAGAGAGAGAGAGAGAGAGAAAGTTTCAGTGGTGCAACGGATCATAAATCAGGCCCCATACACACGAGAGGATTTATCTGCAGATACGGTCCAGCGGACCGTATCCGCGGATAAATCCTCTCGAGGATTTCAGAAGATTTCTATGCGATGGCGTGTACACACCATCGCATTGAAATCCCCGCTGAAATCCTCTGCCGATGACGTGTCGCGCCGTCGCCGCTATTATGACGCGGCGACGGGCGCGACGCTGTCATATAAGGAATTCCACGCATGCGTCAAATCATTACGACGCGTGCGGGGAATCCCTTTGGACGGATGGATCCGGTAAGTCTGTACAGACGAGCGGATCCATCCGTTGGAATGGATTCCAGCAGATGGATTTGTTGAGCATGTCAGCAAATATCCATCTGCTGGAAATCCATCCCAGGGGAGATTTATCTGCGGATAGATATCCGACGGAGTGTACACACCATAGAATCTATCCGCAGAAACCCATTTGATGGGATTTATCTGCGGATAGATTCTATGGTGTGTATGGGGCCTCATCTGTGATCCAAACGGGTCACCATATGCGGATCGGCACAGCACATGGTCCGCAGAGCTCCGCTGCTGCCTTGGCCATAGGAAAGGCTGCGGCTTCGGCCTAGCTCCCAGAGCGGCGGCCATCTTGGGCCACCCAGCGGGGGCCTAGGTGAGCTTAAAGCGACGCGCTGACGTCATCACCCGGCCTCAACTGCTCAAGAAAGAAAGAAAGAAAGAAAGAAAGAAAGAGAGAAAGAAAGAGAGAAAGAAAGAAAGAAAGAGAGAAAGAAAGAAAGAGAGAAAGAAAAGAAAGAAAGAGAGAAAGAAAAGAAAGAAAGAAAGAAAAGAAAAGAAAAGAAAAGAAAAGAAAAGAAAGAAAAAAAAAAAGAAAAAAAAAAAAAGAAAGAGAAAAAAAAAAAAAAGAAAAGAAAGAAAGAAAGAAAGAAAGAAAGAAAGAAAGAAAGAAAGAAAGAAAGAAAGAAAGAGGAAAGAACGAAAGAAAAGAAAAGAAAAGAAAAGAAAAGAAAAGAAAAGAAAAGAAAAGAAAGACTCAAAAGTTATTATATATAAAATGATTATATAAAAGTCTGGCAGAACTCACAGTCCTGGGACCATGTCTAGAGTGGTGTCGTGTTGTTACCTGCGGATAATCCCTGTGGCCTTGTGCACAGCTACCCGTCCACTGCCCTCTTTGGACTGGCCATCTCTCTTGTCTTTTGCATACATGTTCTTCTCAGAGAAATTGCAACCCATGAAATCAAAGTGGGCAGAGTTCAAGGAGATGAGTTTGGGGTACAGCATGTTCTCCACCTGAGAAAATCAAATTCACATTATAGGGGTCTGCGCACAAGTCTTCTTTTTCTTCACGCAAAATCGACATCGACAGACAGATAAAAAAAAAAAAAAAGGAAGTGCTTGGCAGGCATTTTAAACTCAGCTGAAAAGGTTTTATATGCTTTAGTATGCATGAAGCCCATCAGAAAAACAAGTAGTAGGTCTCAGTGAACCTGGTTTAATGTGAGACCAGAGGACAAACCCGAGATAACATTTTACCCATTTTTATCAGTTACTGGTAAGCACTGGTCAGTTTTTGCAGGAACACATCGATTTCATAATCTGAATCTTAAATCCTGTACCAGGGAACAATTACTTTATGTTTGGGGATTACATATTTTTGCAATTACAGGGAGCTGCAATGGGCAGTCATATTGTTCCTCCTTATGGCAAAGCACGCATGGATATGATAAAGGATATGTATATTTACTCTAATCCTGTTGTATCATTGTCCTCTATGGCTTTGATTAATAGGCAACATATGTGTTATATAGGATGGTGATCAGGTCTCTCTGGAGAACTTTCATCACACAGAATATTATTTATTCCAGGTTTACTGCTCAGTATGCAGCATAGCAGAGAAAACATACTATTCCTAGACGCCAGGATTGCCATCTATGATGGAGATGTGATAAGGGACTTCATACAAAATGTACAAGGACAGAAACCAGATATTACATAGAAAATGGTTTCAAGTGATTCCACATAATTGTTAATCCTGGTACACACCACTATTTATTTTTTGATCAACCCAGCAGGGGAAACAAAAAGGCAGCGGCCGGCTTGCAAACTCCTATGGGCAGGTTGCGGGTCCTGTATCATCTCTGCATCAGAGCGACTTCCACCATGCGGCTCCTCCCTCCTCCTAGGCATCCAATAGGATTGCCTGTCCTTTCAGCCGATCAGGTGACCGGTGTCAAAACCTGCTTCCTGATTGACCGGGAGGAGGATCAGTGTTACACCGATTATCGATTCGCTGTTGTATCACACCTGGGTGGGCTCAGAGCGCACTCTCTGTGACCCAAGCCCACCCTATATTAAAGCCTATTAAAGCCTCTGGCTATAAATCGGTGCTTCAAAAAACAAAACAAAAACAGCCCCTCCGCATTGGAATCCATGGTCCGGTGTCCTGAAAAGCACCGGACGCATGCATAGGGGAGGCGGCGATGGACCGGGGGGGGAAATTATCGGACGGTCCACCCATGGTGTCTAGACAAGAGGTCTCCAACTGGCAGCCCGCCAACTGTTGCGAAACTACAAGTTCCATCATGCCTCTGCCTGTGCCTTTGGCAGTCATGCTTGTAACTGTCAGCCTTGCAATGCCTCATGGGACTTGTAGTTTCGCAAAAGCTGGAGGGCCGCCAGTTTGAGACCCCTGGTCTAGCCTTAGCAGTCTAGTAAAGAGGGAGTGTACAATGGACAAAATGGTACAAAAACTGATTAAACGATGAAATCCCATGAAAAAAAACCTGCGGAGGAGGAAAAGATTTAACCACTTAAGGACCCGCTCCTGTACATATACGTCGGCATTTTAAAGATGGTTATCTGGGTAACCACCAGTGAGCCGTCCTGTGAACGATAAGTGGTCTCCGCAGCGGATTCACCGCAAGATCACCGTTATCGGCAGCGGGAGAGGGGCTCCCGCCGCTCACCGCCACTTACCGGAGCCGTCTGCCTAAAGTCAGCTGCATGTGCACGAGCCGTCGGATATAGTTCGAACACTAGCAACTATATAGGTCACGAAAAGTACTGATCCCAGAGACCCATAGCAACCCAATAGGGTTACATAACAAAAGAATAACAAACCTATTAAGTGCAAGGCTCCAATAATGAAACCCCAGTTTATACTGGTAAATAAAGGAGATGGATTTAGGCCTCTGATGTATTAAAAGTTTGATATTCTGCCCACTTTTTTATATTTAATTTCTATTTTACTGGTGCTAGGCAGAACAAAAAACAAATTCTTGCAAAGTTAGCAGGGTATAGATTTAATCATTAGTAACAAAGGTGGCCCCTGTCTCCACCTATACCTGGCCTTCACAGCAAGGAGCACACGCATGAAAGACGAAATCTGAGAAAATTCCCAGCGCAACTTACCAACCAGAATGCTCACCAACCGAATTAACCTGTCCAACAGTTTGCGTTAAAAACAGGGGTTTAGTTAGCACACATTTGCAAACGCATGCGTAAGCTGCAAGTCCTCTTCAGGTCACTGTGTATTGTTTGCAATCCTAACACTACTAAATTTATGACACAGTAGGACCGCATGCATTCTAATGGATAGATGAGGTGTAGGTGGGCCTGGAGGTAGCCCAGTCCTCCTTAAAAGGAACAGGGGGCACATTGGACACCCAGCACATAGGCAGCAAAGATGCCCAGTGTGTCCCCTGACCAAGGTGTTAGGACTGCAAGCAATACACAGGGTGCCGCGAAGAGGCCTTGCAGCTTACGCATGCGTATGCAAATGTGTGCCAACTAAACCCCTGTTTTTAACGCAGACTGTTGGACAGGTTAATTCGAGCAGACTGGTTGGTGAGTTGAGCTGGGAATTTTCTCTGGTTTTGTCTTTCATAGATTTGATCACTGCCTGCTTTCTCACGAGGGGGATTTCCACTACTTACTTGTTTAGAAAAAGTGTTCTGTCCTTCCAGACTAGAGTTAAAAGGTTTGTCCACCTTTACAGAAAAAAGCTGTAAAAAAGGTGAACACTGAACATCCTCACTCCTCACTGTACTTACCACTGGGGTTGCCACCCAACAGTAAGGGGTTATCAAAATCTTTACTCTTCTCTGTCAGCCTTTTCAGGATGGGCTAGATGTAGGGTTGTCCCGATATTAGTAGCTCTATCGATACCGAGCATTTGCCCAAGTATCTGTACTCAGGCAAATGCTCCGATGCTTTACCCGATACCTGGACAATCGGGGATGATCGTGCGGTGGTGGGGGGAGTTACAAGTACTGATCACCCTGTATAGATTTCAATAAAGCCTGACAGCCGCTTCTCATTTCCAGTGCAGCTGAGGCTGCATAAAAAGGAACTGGGGAACCTGTGTCCTTAGTCCCTTTCCCTGTCTCAAAGGGGAGATGTCAGGTGTCTGACACATGTGCCACTGTCACGTGACATTAAAAGAACAAAAGTATTGGTAATCGGTATCGGCAAGTACTTGTACTTAGTCTTAACGTGGTATCGGGGCAACCATAGCTAGATGGATTCTGATTTATTTAGCACCATCAATGTGACGGCACTGACCAATCACAATCCATGTGGTCCGTTTCCAAAGGGTTGTATAGAGAAGAGGAAGATGAGCATGGATTTTGAAATCCCCGGACCACTAGAGCGGCTATGGGGGTGTTGACAGCTGTGCAATAACAGGCAAGGCAAGTACAGTGGGGACCCAAGGGGTGAAGAGAGTATCCAGTGTTCGTTCACCTTTACAGTTTTTCTGTAAAAATGAACACTTTATTGTATGACAGATGTTCCACCCTTCCCAGTTTTATCTAAAACACAAGTCGTCCTAACTCAAGTTAAAGGGGTTTTCCACCCATTTTTTAAGTTTATTAAAAGTCAGCAGCTACAAAAAGTGTAGCTGCTGGCTTTTAATAAACTGACACTTACCTGCTCCAGCGTTCCAGCGACGCGCCGGCCGGGGGTCCGCTCCTCTCCCCCCCTCCCCGGCGTCTTCATTGTCACTGTGGGCACCCGGCCGTGACAGCTTTCGGCTTCACGGCCGGGCACCCAGTGCGCATGCGCGAGTGGCACTGCGCGCGCGGCCCGGCGCTGCGCTGTTTGATTGGACAGGCGATCGCCTGGGACCTGTCACGTGTCCCAGGTCGATCGCCTACAGGGAGGGGCTGCCAAAAGGCGATATGACGTATCGCCTTAGCAGCCCCTCAGCGGAAGGAGGAAGTGGGACAGGAAGTCCCCTTCTTCTGAAGCCCCCACTCCCCCCCCAAAAAAAATTACATGCCAAATGTGGCATGTAAGGGGGAGAGGAGTGGGTTAAGAGGAAGTTCCATTTTTGGGTGGAACTTCTCTTTAAGCTTGAAAAATAATCGACTACCATCATGGTGCTTTTCATCAATATTCAAAGAAACATGATAATGTGGTTGCTCACAATTGGGAAAACTTGGTAGCACGTTAACAACAATTAAAATGTTCTAAATTGTTACATGTATGGCCAACGGTTTCCAAAAGAATAACTTTGCATTTTTTTTTAAGAATGGCATGCAAGAAGCTCATAAACACAAGTTTGATATTACATGGGGTCATGGGGTACATGACTCTGGATCTCACCTGGTCATTCTCTTCGGAGAAGCAATTCCCATACATGAAGCACCCTCTCTTAGAAGCATGACCATGTAAGTCCACATAAAAGGCAATGCCACTTTCCTGAGGGGGGATGGAAGGTGTAGACTCCGTGGTCAGGTCACCACACCAACTGTTCTCACACTGCTCAACCACCTCAGTCTTGAGGTCCGGCCCCAAGACCCAATCCTCCTTTTCCCTGATAAAGTCCGGGAGCCCCGGCACAATGCTGGTGTCTGGTGTGAGGCCCTGAGATGACGTGATGTATGGACCCTCTCTGCCCATACTGTTCAACAGGTTGTTGGTTTTCTCCATATCGGTCAAGGTGACCTCAGTTGAAGGCTGTGACTGGGAATGGTTTGAGGTTTTTGGCTGTAAAGTAACGCTGGAAGTTGACAGAGATATGGAATTCCTCCAATCAGGATCCGTGGGACACACTCGGTTATGAACGTGGTGGTAGAGAAGGATAGACTTTGCTCCATAGACTGACGGGTGAAGTTCAAAGTCAGGGTTCAGATACTGGCGGTTAAGGTTGACACCCCGAGTATCAGTCCTACAAAAAACAGAGGGGGTCAGGGGTTGTATAAACTTATGGTAAACAAAAGAATATAGCCAATGATATTTGGTTTATTTTCTCACAGTGCATCTTAAAAAGTGCAGCAAGTCGGATAGTGCCGGCCTCATTCCCCGGCTGAAGGATGTCTAGTACCATCAAGTTGTTTCTCCCCCCCAGCCTGACTGTCCCTGGCTTGTCAGGCTGGGGGGGACCATTCCCCCCACACGTTCTCGACGCAGGACTTTCTCCCCCCCCCCAGCCTGACTGTCCCTGGCTTGTCAGGCTGGGGGGGGGGGGGGGGACCATTCCCCCCGCACGTTCTCGACGCAGGACTTTCTCCCCCCCAGCCTGACTGTCCTTGGCTTGCCCCTTTCATTCATTGGATTTCAGTTCTATTAAAGTGGTTCTAAAGGTTAAAGGTTTAAAAGAAAAAAAAAAAACCTTGTGTGCGTTTCCCCATCCTCCTTGCCTGTCAGCTCGTTTCTATGCGTCTCCGTCTCGGCCCTCCACCCCTCGCCACGATTAGTAAAATTAAAAATGTTAAATGCTCTTTGCTAGCCCCTCTATTATATCCTGGCATAGCGCAATGCATTAGGCTTTTATAAAAAATGAGCTGTAAATATGAATTTAGCGCGATCTTGAGGCCAGTCACGTGACTCTTGGCCGGTTTCCAGGGGCTACTGCAGAAGAGGCTGAGCGGCCATGTGATCTCCCCAGTTGATGTCAGAGGGAGATCGCAGCCCCTTCTGCAGAAGTCATCCATCGGACCTGTACAGCGGCCGCGAGTCACGTGACCGGCCTGAAGACAGCTCTAAATTAGGTATTTACAACGCTCGTTTTTTTTAACCACCTCCCACCTGCCCGACGACTTTTTTACGGCCACAATGTGGCTCTTAATTGCCGGGAGGCCTCCAGCCACTGGGGGGGCGTGCGCACACTCCCGCCGCATCACTCAGGTGCCGATGCGTGTGCCTGGCAGCCGCGATGTCTGCCAGGCACCCGGGATCAGCAGTCACAGAGACAGGGTGTGTAAACACAGAGATCCACGTCCTGTCAGGGAGAAGAGACAGATGATGTGTCCCTTGTATATAGGGATACCTAGTCTCTCCCCTCCCCCCACAGTTAGAAACACTATGCAGGGCACACATTAACCCCTTCCTCGCCCCCAAGAGTTAACCCATTTCCTGCCAGTCACATTTATACAGTAATCAGCGCATATTTATAGCACTGTTCGCTGTATAAATGTGAATGGTCCCAAAAATGTGTCAAAAGTGTCCGATGTGTCCGTCGTAATATCGCAGTCCTGACAAAAATCACAGATCGCCGCCATAACTAGTAAAAAATAAATAAATAAATAAAATAAAAAAATGTCATAATTCTATCACCTATGTTGTAGGCGCTATAACGTTTGCGCAAACCAATCACTATACGCTTATTGTGATTTTTATTTTTACCGGCCTAAACTTAAACTTTTTTTAATTGGATATTTATTATAGCAAAAAGTAAAACATTGATTTTTTTTTTCAAAATTGTTGCTCTATTTTTGTTTATATCGCAAAAAATAAAAACCGCAGAGGTGATCAAATACCCCCAAAAGAAAGCTTTATTTGTGGGGAAAAAAAGGACGTCAATTTTGTTTGGGAGCCACTTCGCACGACCGCGCAATTGTCATTCAAAGCGTGACAGTGCTGAAAGCTGAAATTTCGCCTGGGCAGGAAGGGGGTATATGTGCCCAGTAAGCAAGTGGTTAAAAGACTAATGCAGTGCGCTATGTCAGGTTCTAATAGGGGGTCTGGCAGTGTTTGAGTTAAATGGGTTAACAAACACTTTAATAATGGTAAACTGGACAAATAGAAAGGGTGAAAGCAATGAAAACTGACAAATACGCTAATCCCTAGCTCCAGTTTTTTTCTTTTTTACACTACATAGGACAGGAGAATCTCTACCAGATTTAAATTGAAAAGGTTACTCCACTCAGAAGCAATACTTTTTAGGCAGGGTCTGGTAGGCTGAATCATCTGCTGGCTTCTAATATGCTTTGGGGAACCAGCAGTGAGATCTCCTTCCTGTATTTCTGATCTCACTTCCTTCTACATGTAAAGTCCAGCAGGGAGACTACAAACCCTACATATTAACCGCTTAACGACCGCCGCATGTACATATACGTCGGCAAAATGGCACGGACAGGCAGAACGACGTACCCGCACGTCGCTGCCTTTCCGCGGATCGGGACCCCCCCCCCCCCCCCGGTACATGCGGTGGTCGGTAAACCTCAGGGAACGATCCGGGATGAGGGCGCGGCTATTCGTTTCTAGCCGCCCCCTCGCGATCGCTCCCTGGAGCTGAAGAACGTGTGACCCCTTTTTAGGGAGACACGATCGATGACGTCAGCCGTACAGCCACACCCCCCTACAGTTGTAAACACACACTAGGTGAAACATAACTCCTTCAGCGCCCCCTGTGGTTAACTCCCAAACTGCAACTGTCATTTTCACAATAAACAATGCAATTTAAATGCATTTTTTGCTGTGAAAATGACAATGGTCCCAAAAATGTGTCAAAATTGTCCGAAGTGTCCGCCATAATGTTGCAGTCAAGAAAAAAATTGCTGATCGCCGCCATTAGTAGTAAAAAAAAATAAAATAATAAAAATGAAATAAAACTATCCCCTATTTTGTAAACGCTATAAATTTTGCGCAAACCAATCGATAAACGCTTATTGCGATATTTTTTTTACCAAAGATAGGTAGAAGAATACGTATCGGCCTAAACTGAGGGAAAAAAATATTTTTATATATGTTTTTGGGGGATATTTATTATGGCAAAAAGTAAAAAATATTGCATTTTTTTCAAAATTGTCGCCCGCAGAGGTGATCAAATACCACTAAAAGAAAGCTCTATTTGTGGGGAAAAAAGGACGTAATTTTTTTTTGGGAGCCACGTCGCACGACCGCGCAATTGTCTGTTAAAGCGACGCAGTGCTGAATCGCAAAACCTGGCCTGGGCATTTAGCTGCCTAAAGGTCCGGGGCTTAAGTGGTTAACCAAAGACGATGAGTAGATACTGAAATATTACAGAGTACCCAAGTACCAAACAAAACATGAAATACCCATTTTAAATAAAATTACTTCTGGGGGGCGGTCTGGCACAATTATTTCAAATCCAACTCGAATGGATTAGAATGGAGAAAATGAAGTAGAACATCAATCCTGGCTTACCTGTAGTGTCCCTTGACCACCCCATCAGGGTTCAGCATAGGGATGAGTTTGAAGACAAACATGCGGCGCAGCATTGCGGCCCGTGGATCATCCTGTCTCAGAATAAACTGCAGGAAGCCATTGAACACGAAGCTGGATGGCGTCTCCCCGGGATGAACACGGCTGCTCAGGAAGAAAACCTGCCAACAAAAATCACACAAAGGAAAGGGCATCACCCACACAGCTCATTTTTTAGCACTTTGTCTTGCATAACGCTTTCACCAGTTTACATGTACATTGTGACAGTCTGTACTTCAATTCTCTATTTTAGTTATACACATTCTATCCCTGATAGAACTTTAAACAGAATCTGAACCCTGAAAGCGGTGTGCAAATAATATCAAAGCTGCCACCCGATTACTGGTGACTGGAGAGGTAGTGATCAAGGAGCAGAGATTGATGAATGAAGCAGAGAGATCTTTGCACTGCAGGTCCCCAGATACAGCTTCCTCTCCAGCAAAGAGAACAGAGAGCAGTACAGAGAGCAGCACAGAAGTGACCCCACCAAATCTCACTCCAAACCTGGCGAGACTAGCACTTGGAGGCAGCAGTGCCTTAGATAATCTCATACTGCAGATAAACAGCAGGGTATACACGTTTTTTTTAAATTCATGGATGAAAAAAAAAAAAAGCAAGACAGATTCCTGTATCAACATAAACTGTGTGCCATGCAGGGATCTCCCCTGCCGCGCTATTATATGTTGACAGGGGGGGCTCTAAAGGGACTATTTTCCCCCCGGCAGAATACATTGATCAGAGATGCAGTCACTGGCTGAAAGTGCTGATCGAATTCTGGGTTTTCCAATAGGACAGTGTGACAAAAGACGGTCATTAGACCGACTTCTGTTGAACAAACCACAGTATTAACGGATCGAAAGTAGGTTGGTTCTTGCTGGGCTGGCTGCTTTTCTGCGAATACCCTGCTTAAAGTGTTACTAAACCCAGGACCCTGCATTCACTACATCTGGTCTTCCACAGTACACAGAAATGCAATTATTTTAGTAAATATAAACTGATAAATACCTTCTCTCGTCAAAAGTATATAGCAGTCTTGTGACTTCTTTAAGTGTCTGGGTAAAGCTTGTAGGGGGAGTTTTCATTCTACTCTGACTGTCCCATGAGGCTGAAGGACCCCTGATCCTCTGTCTGGACAGTACTGATTGGCCCTGTGCTGATCACATGCACCCTCCCAAGGGGGAAAAAAAAACTCTAGCAATACACACCAAACTGAGCATGTGCAGAGTGACTCCAAAGGCTCCGTCTTATCAGGAGATGGATTGGGGACAGTGGAAGAAGGGGAGGATCAGAGAAGACAGGCTAAAAAAGGGATTTTTAATACAGCTTACCTGTAAAATCCTTTTCTTGGAGTACATCACGGGACACAGAGCGGCATATTCATTACTATATGGGTTATATGGAGTACCTTCAGGTGTTGACACTGGCAATCTCAAACAGGAAATGCCCCTCCCTATATAACCCCCTCCCATAGGAGGAGTACCTCAGTTTTGTAGCAAGCAGTATGCCTCCCAAAATGGTCCCCAAAAAGAGGGGTGGGAGCTCTGTGTCCCGTGATGTACTCCAAGAAAAGGATTTTACAGGTAAGCTGTATTAAAAATCCCTTTTTCTTTATCGTACATCACGGGACACAGAGCGGCATATTCATTACTATATGGGATGTCCCAAAGCAATGCTCACAATGAGGGGAGGGAGAACATCTCCAAGACAAAAGGATTTAATTTAGAGAAATACTCAAATCATAATAAATCCAACTTAGTTGAGAAAAATAATCTTAAATTTTAAATTTAACTCAAAAAAGAGGAGCCCCCGGAATCCGAGGGTCTCAAACTGCAGCCTGCAGCACTGCCTGCCCAAAGGCTGTATCAGACTTCCTTCTTACGTCCAACTGGTAGAATTTTGTAAACGTGTGGACAGAAGACCAGGTTGCCGCCTTGCAAACTTGAGCCATAGAGATCTGGTGGTGTGCTGCCCAGGAGGCGCCCATGGCCCTAGTAGAATGAGCCTTTAATGATACTGGAGGAGGCAACCCTTTCAAGCCGTAGGCCTGAGTGATTAATTGCTTAATCCACCTAGAAATGGTGGACTTTGCAGCTGCCTGCCCCTTCTTGGGCCCATCCGGTAATATGAACAGCACATCTGTTTTCCGGATCTTCTTTGTAGCTTTAAGATAGGCCTTCATGGCCCTGACGATATCCAAGGTATGCAGCAACCCTTCCTTTCTGGAAGTAGGTTTAGGGAAGAAGGATGGTAATACCAAATCCTGGTTCAAATGAAAACTGGATATAACCTTCGGTAGGAAGGAAGGATGAGGGCGGAGAACGACCTTGTCCTTATGAAAAATAAGATATGGTTCCTTACAGGATAAGGCCGCCAGTTCCGATACTCTTCTTGCGGAAACTATGGCGACCAAAAATACTAACTTTCTTGTCAGTAAAACCAAAGGAATTTCAGCCAACGGCTCAAACGGTTGTTTCTGTAAACTTGACAGAACAAGGTTTAAATCCCACGGGCAAAGCGGGGATTTAACTGGAGGTTTAATACGTAAGACCCCTTGAAGGAAGGTCTTAACCAGCGAGTGGGTGGCCAGCGGCCGCTGAAACCACACTGACAGAGCAGAAATCTGTCCTTTGATTGTGCTTAATGCCAATCCTTTATCCACTCCTAGCTGGAGAAAACTTAATACTCTATCGATGGTAAATTTGCGAGAAAGCCATCGCTTGGACTCACACCAGCCTTCATAGGCCTTCCAGACCCTGTAATAAATCACCCTAGAGACCGGTTTCCTGGCTCTGATTAGGGTAGAGATTACTTTCTGAGACAGACCTCTACCCCTGAGAATCAGGGATTCAGCTTCCAGGCCGTCAAATTTAGATGCCGTACGGCAGGGTGGAGGATCGGACCTTGCGATAGCAGGTCTGGCCGTAGAGGAAGAGTCCAAGGGTCTCCCACTACCATCCTTAAGATTAGTGAGTACCATGCCCTTCTGGGCCATGCTGGAGCTACCAGGATGACTGGTATGTGCTCCACCCGGATCCTGCGCAGCAGGCGGGGTAGTAACTGGAGCGGGGGAAACGCATAAAGAAGTTTGAACCGATGCCAAGGGCAAACCAACGCATCGGTTCCGCAGGCCATTGGATCCCTTGAGCGGGACATGAACCTGTCTAGCTTCTTGTTGAGTCTCGATGCCATGATATCCACGTCCGGCACTCCCCATCTTTGGCAGAGTGCTTGAAAGATTTGTGGATGCAGAGACCATTCCCCCGGCAAAAGAGTCTGGCGGCTTAAGAAGTCCGCCTGAAAGTTGTCCACTCCTGGAATGAATATTGCCGATCTGCAGGGCACATGAGCCTCTGCCCATAGGAGAATCAAGCTCACCTCTCTCTGAGCGGCTTGACTCCTGGTTCCCCCTTGGTGATTTATGTATGCCACGGCCGTGGCATTGTCTGATTGAATTCTCACCGGGAACCCCTGCAATTTTGACGTCCAAGCCCTGAGGGCTAGTCGAGCAGCTCTGAGGTCCAAGATGTTGATGGGCAACTGCTTCTCTGGCGTTGCCCAAGTACCTTGGCGAGTGCAACCATCCAAAATTGCTCCCCAGCCCGTCAGGCTGGCGTCTGTGGTCACTATCTTCCAAGCCACTGGGCTGAAAGACTTCCCCTTCAGTAGATTCTGAGGGTCTAACCACCAACACAGACTTTGTCGGACTCTTGATGAGAGCGGCAACGGGATATCCAAGGCCTGTGGCCTTCTGCTCCATGCTGACAGGATGGCTGCCTGCAGGATGCGAGTGTGGCTCTGGGCGTATGGTACCGCCTCGAATGTGGCCACCATCTTGCCTAGTAACCTCATACATAGGCGAATAGTCGGTTCCTTCTTGCTTAGAACCAGTAGGATTAATTCCTTGATGGCTTTGACCTTCCTCAGAGGTAGAAACACTCTTTGTTGTTCTGTGTCTAATCTCATGCCGAGATATTCCAACTGCCTTGTGGGCAGGAAAGCTGACTTTTCTCGATTTAGGACCCAGCCGAACCTCTCGAGGTATTGGACCGTGAGGGCCACTGCTCGCTCCAAGCCGGGAGACGAGTGATCTATGACTAGGAGGTCGTCCAGGTAGGCTAGGATCGTGACCCCTTGGATCCTTAGTTTGGCTAGGATTGGAGCTAGGACCTTCGCGAACACCCGGGGGGCTGTAGCCAACCCGAAGGGAAGCGCCACGAATTGGAAGTGACGCGAAGCCACCATGAAGCGTAGATATTTTTGATGTGGCTGATAAATTGGAAGATGAAGGTAGGCATCCTTTATGTCTATGGACGCCATGAAGTCGTCCTTTTGGAGTGTGGTAGCTGCTGACCGCACGGATTCCATCCGAAATGAGCGGATCTTTAGGTATGTATTTACCATCTTTAGGTCCAAAATTGGCCTGACATCTCCATTGGACTTCGGGATGATGAATAGGTTGGAGTAGAAACCTAGCCCCTGTTCCAGGACTGGTACCTCTACTATTACTTCCTGGGAAAGTAGATGATTTAATGCCGACATTAATGCGGCTCCTTTCTCCGGATCGTTTGGAATCCTCGACTCCTGGAAATGAAGAGGAGGAAACCTTAGGAAATCTAATTTGTAGCCCGTGGCCACGGAAGACCGTACCCACTCGTCGGGAATGCTGGCTTCCCAAACCTCTGAAAAGAGTCGCAGCCTTCCCCCCACCTTCGTGGGTGGGGGCGTCCCTTCATAAGGTCGGCTTGGGGGCTGGTTTTGCTGGTTTGCGAACCCACTGCTTTCTGCCTCTAGCAGCCTGTCCTTGTGATTTGCTGTTGAAGCCGAAGTTTGCTTTCGCAGGAGGCCGTCGATACTGTTTGGCATTAGAGGGCCCCTGCCCAGGGGAGTACTGTCGTTTAAACGCAGGCCCCTGAAACTTCCTCTTAGTTGGCAAGAGAGTACTTTTGCCATTTGAAATGGTTTGAATGTATTTATCTAGGTCTTCTCCGAAGAGTCGTCCTCCATGGAAGGGGAACCCTACCAGGAGCTTCTTGCATGGGGGCTCGGCCTCCCAGCTTTTTAACCATAAGAGTCTTCTCATATGGATAAGGGATAACGATAAACGTGACGCTTGCTGGATAGAATCCTTAATTGCGTCTACTGTAAAACATATGGCCCTAGGGACATCCGAAAATTCTTCTGCCTGCTGGGCAGGAATAAGTTTAAGCATCTGCTTAACTTGATCCGATAATGCTTGAGCAACCCCAATCGCAGCCACGGCTGGCTGTACTACTGCCCCTGCAGTAGTGAAGGAGTTCTTAAGTAGTGCTTCCAAGCGTTTATCAACTGGATCCTTGAATACCTGTATGTTTTCTACAGGGCATGTTAATGATTTGTTAATACATGAGATGGCTGCGTCCACTGCAGGAGTAGCCCATTTCTTGGAAAATTTATCTTCCATAGGATATAGGGCAGAGAATCTTTTAGGTGGTAAGAAGATTTTATCTGGCTTGTTCCAATCTTGGAACAAAACTCCCTCTAGTAGAGGGTGGATCGGAAATACTGCATTGCTTTGAGGCGCCCTCAGTGAGCCCAAAGCTGAAACCGTAGACACCTGGAGATCTGGTACTGGCAAGTTGAATGCATTATGGACCAAGTCCGTTAAGGCTTGAATCCACCAGCTCTCCCCTTGGGAGACTGCTCCAGACTCCTCTGTATCCGGATCTTCGATCCCTGAACCTACTTGGTCCTTGTCCAAGAGGTCGTCCAATTCCCATGAGGAAAGGACCTCCTCTTCTCAGGGTCCGCGGAGATCTAATCCGTTTACTGCCCCGCATAGCTGTGGCTATCATTTTTCCCATTCTTTTCTCCATCTCTCTTAAAGAGGTGAGTAATACCTTGTCCGTGACCATCTTAGGGTTGGACTGACCCGCGCCAGCTCCAGCCCCAGATCCCGATGGCCCCAAGGCTCCCTGTGGGGAAAGCAGCGGCATAACTTTGTCCGAGACCTCAGACTCTCTGGGGGAATCCCCACCTCTTGTACCCTCTGACCCGGATGCCATGGTACAATACCGAGGTACACCTGCTACCTATTGGTATTTGGAACTATAAAAGTTAATTGCCCAAACACCTGTTTGGGGGATAAAAAAATGCTTCCTCTCCCCTAGATGACTTTTCTTTTTTTTTTTTTTTTTTTTCGTTTTTGTTTCAAATCCAGGAAAGAAAAAACATTCTGTCCCCCTGAGTAGTATTGCAAAGAAAAACTATGAGATGGAAAAGAAACAGCCTATTTCTAGGCTTGAAAAACAGTCTTCTGAAGACTGCAATATCCTTTCTGGCCACTGTGTGTCCTCGGCGCCCCGTGCTGCCGCTCTGGTCTTTCTTCCCCAGTTCCAAAGTATTGAATGGAACAAACAAGGAAGGGCCGCCCCTTCCTTAAGCCACTGACCCGCCCTTCCCCCCCCAGCAATCTCAAACAGGAAATGCCCCTCCCTGAGGAGGAAGACTGAATGGAGCATCGCCTGGAGGCTTGCAGGTAAGCACAGCTCTCTGACACACATATATACTTTTATATCACACAGGCCCCACTCAATGCTTTTCCAACACTACAAGGGAGGTCACATCTTATGGGGAATAATACATATAGAGCCATCCTATCTTTATGATATGTGACTAGTTTGCCAGATGCAGTGCATAACTTTAGGCATGTCCCCTGTGACCCCCCAGAAAAAAACCTGCTAAGAACCAAGTTCCGCAAGTTTTCCCCTCACTTACCTGCTCCATGCCGCAGGACTTTGCCAAGCAAGAGGCCCAATCTTCCCCCATCTCCGTGGGGATGTCTAGACCTTCAGGCCCTGGGTTCCTATGAAGGATCCACTGTCCTGGGCCCATATAGCACCCTGGCAACAGAAAACATTAGGCACCCAAAGGTTTCTAAGTTCTGGGCCCAGGGTCCAGCTCTCTAAAAAGAAAAGCATTATGGGCTATACCCCAAGGGTTTGGGGTCCGGTTACTGACCACTTTAGCGCTGAGGCTTTTTTGGACAGAACCGGTAGCTCACCTAATCCCAAGGATGCGGAGGCAAGCTAAACCATGACTAACACCTAAGACACTGGCGTAAAAACTGAGGTACTCCTCCTATGGGAGGGGGTTATATAGGGAGGGGCATTTCCTGTTTGAGATTGCCAGTGTCAACACCTGAAGGTACTCCATATAACCCATATAGTAATGAATATGCCGCTCTGTGTCCCGTGATGTACGATAAAGAAACAGCCTTTTTACACAATGTAAAATCCCTTAGATTAAACCCTTAGGTTCCACAATGAGTATAACAGGCATGCTTTACTAGATACATAGACTGATTTTACTGTTGTGGGTTTAGTAACGCTTTAAAGTTATGGTAAAGCAGTGCTAGGCACAGAAGTTCAAAGCTATTTTTCATGGCAAGCCCAAGATATAAAGCTAGGTTAATATTTTTAGTTTATCTCTAAATGGGAGAAAATGTCCAAATCTAAGACATCTTATGTAATATTAACCACTTAAGGACCGGACCAATATGCTGCTACATGACCCAAGGGTTTTTTACAATTCGGCACTGCGCCGCTTTAACAGACAATTGCGCGGTCGTGCGACGTGGCTCCCAAACAAAATTGGCGTCTTTTTTTTCCCACAAATAGAGCTTTCTTTTGGTGGTATTTGATCACCTCTGCGGTTTTTATTTTTTGCGCGATAAACAAAAATATAGAGCGACAATTTTGAAAAAAATTCAATATTTTTTACTTTTTGCTATAATAAATATCCCCCAAAAACATATAAAAATGTTTTTTATCCTCAGTTTAGGCCGATACGTATTCTTCTACCTGTTTTGGTAAAAAAAAAAAAATCGCAATAAGCGTTTATCGATTGGTTTGCGCAAAATTTATAGCGTTTACAAAATAGGGGATAGTTTTATTGCATTTTTATAAAAAAAAATTTTTTACTACTAATGGCGGCGATCAGCGATTTTTTTGTGACTGCGACATTATGGCGGACACTTCGGACAATTTTGACACATTTTTGGGACCATTGTAATTTTCACAGCAAAAAATGCATTTAAATTGCATTGTTTATTGTGAAAATGACAGTTGCAGTTTGGGAGTTAAACACAGGGGGCGCTGAAGGATTTAGTGTTCACCTAGTGTGTGTTTACAACTGTAGGGGGGAGTGGCTGTAGGACTGACGTCATCGATCGAGTCTCCCTATAAAAGGGATGACTCGATCGATACGCCACCACAGTGAAGCACAGGGAAGCCGTGTTTACATACGGCTCTCCCCGTTCTTCAGCTCCGGGGAGCGATCGCGACGGAGCTCCCCAAGGGAATCCGACCGCCGCATGTAGCGGGGGGGGGGGGGGTCCCGATCTGCGGAAAGGCAGGGACGTACAGGTACGCCGATGTGCCTGTACGTGCCATTCTGCCGACGTATATCTACATGCGGCGGTTGGGAAGCGGTTAAGTAAAACCATTAAAGTTACCAACCAGCAATATGCATGGATATAGGTGTAAAAGAGACCAGCTTGATGTGTGAACGATTTCAAACATATTGTTTCTGTGTGTAAATGCAAATATGTGTATTCATACATTTTTTCCTGATTTGACATGCAATGCTTTTCTGGTGCCTTTGGCACCAAAATCTTGGCTCTCACACAGCAAGGATAACGTGAATCCAAGCACACAATCACTGATCACATTAAAGTGGTTGTAAAAGCAGAAGGTTTTTTACCATGGACTCCTGCTGCTGCCAATCACAGCCAGTGAAGATGAGTGAGAGCACAGCTTTGTCCTATCCCCATATGTGAATGGACACACAGAGCCAGCTCGGGAGCGAGCAGGTACGAGTGCCCCCATAGCAAGCGGCTTGCTGTGGGGGCACTCAGCAAGGGACCTGAGAAGAGGAGGTGCTCTGTGCAAAACCATTACACAGAGCAGGTAAAAAAAACAAGTTTCTTAGTTTAAAAAAAAAAAGTTTGCCTTTCGGATAACTTTAAAGCCCTATACACACACAATCGGATAATTGATGGATTTTTTCGTCGGATATCCGATGAAGCTGACTTTCATCAGTCTTGCCTACACACCATCAGTCAAAAATCCGATCGTGCCAAAACGCAGTGACGTACAACACTACGACGAGCCGAAAAAAATTAAGTTCAATGCTTCCGAGCATGCGTCGACTTGATTCTGAGCATGCGTAGATTTTTGTCCGATGGAGTTCCACACAGATGATTGGATTTTTCTATAGTTTTTTTATCCATAGGAAAAATTAAAAACATGTTCTATTTTTTTTCACCGATGGAAAAAAAAAAATAATGGGGCCCACACACAATCGGTTTGTCCGACGAAAACAGTCCATCGGTCTGTTTTCATCAGACAAACCGATCATGTGTACACGGCTTAAAGCTCAATTCCTAACAGCCTCTCCCCTCATATTTATGCAGTTGCAGAACAAAAGATTAAAGGACCCCAGTAATATGAAAATAGTTCATCCGTCCCCCCCACAGCTTATAGATCTTGTTACATTAATATATTGCCACTATATACCTTTTTGTGTGATCTGTATACCACGGTTACATGATAAACTGCACAGTTTCTTCAGTGCTGAGAGTTCTGGAAGGAGGGAAATTCCACTGCAGCCTGTATACACGCCCACATGTGTGATATCAATATCATGTGATCTGGCTAGCTCTGAGAACAAGTAAATGTTCTCTCCAGCATAAAAAAGACACAACTGAGCATGTGCAGGTCAGCTACCCTGCCTGTGTTAGCTGGCCTTCCACAGATAAACATTGCAGGGAGGGGGGAGGATCTATGCATACAGGATAAAACAACCTTTTTACACAATGCAGCGGATTAACCCCTGAAGTTCCACAGTGAGTATAACAAGCCTACTATGCTGCATATACAGACTGATGTTACTGTTGTGGGTTTAGTAACACTTTAAAGGGTTATTACCATCTTCACTGGAAAGATTGTGCATTACTCCCTGTCCTTGTCAAACCTCTATCACTCAGAGGGGAATATTCCCAATGGGAAACAGGACACAGGACATTTTTTCCTCCACTGGACGCCTTTGCTCCAGGGAAGTAAAAGGCAGCATTAAAAAAAAAAAAAAACCACAACACCTAAAGCTGTGTTTTGCATATGATATTATGTGCATTTAGTGCTTGGGCATTCATGCATTCCATTGGCCAGAATATTCATTTATTCTCGCTATGGAGATGAATTAATGGATGCTCAAGAGCTAAAGATGCATAGCGCTTAAGCATGTCAGGCAGTTTTTACAGCAAAATACTGCTGCTCCTGAACATGCTGGCACAGGTTTTTTTTTTTCTACCTCTAAATGCCTATGTGTGCAAGGACACATAGGCCAACGTAGAGGAGGCAGGGAAAAAAATACCGGTAATAAAAAATGTAAGCGCCCAAAGTGGCATTTTTGGCATACTGTGTGCATGAGGCCTGAAACCTGACTGTGGATTTTACACAGTTCTATTGTTTCTAAATAGAAGGTCTGCATCCAGACTCACCCTCTTCCCAGTATATCGGTATGGACGTGGATTGGAGCGATCTGGGAAGAGCTTGTCCAGCCGGGGCTCCCGTTCTTCCGTCATCCCATGACTTGAGCTGATGGTCAGCAGGTCCACGCGGAGGCCGTCCAGCGAGTGGCAGAGCAGCTCACGGTGATAATAAATGGAGTCTGGGGAACTGCTGGAAAGAGAAGCAAGAAAACAGTCAGTTGGTGTATGATAAGACCACAGTGCAAACCAGAAGATGTCGAGAGTTTTGTAGAAATTCCATTATAAATGATACATTATAGCCTCACTGGACTGGATATTTTCCGTTAGCCGTATAATTGCGTATCTCCCTTTGTGCTGGGAGCGCTCTGCACAGACCGAGCTCTCACACACCGGGCCCCATTCTAACGATCGAGACACGGAATGTCCAATTCAGGGACATTCAGGGTCACCGGATTTCTGTGGTAGCCTCTGATTGGCCATCACAGTGATCAGTCGCTGTGAAGCCCGTCCTCGTGTTTTCTGTCTCTTTGAATGGACAAGCAGAGATTTTGTTTCTCTGTCCCTGCAGTTATAAAAAAATGAAATAAAAAAAAAAAATAGTGTGTAGAAAAAATAATAAAAAAAGGTTTGATCTTGGTAAGCGTCAATGTGTTTTAGGCAGGAAAAAAGCTAAAAAAAAAAAAAAGAAGAAGAAGCAAAATGCGCACTATTCTTCTGGCCTGTACTACGGGTACAAACAGCAACTAACATACACATGTGTGGCATTGCTGCGATCGTCAGGAGAAGGAGAATTTATTTTGGGTTGTGGTTTTGTGTTAGGTTATGATATTAGCAAGAAATATACACTTAAATTGGTTGTAAGCTCCAAAAGAAAAAAAAAAACAACCTGCGAGACAAAGGCATAACGAGTTTGTATGCATTGCATAATAGCCCATTATAAAAAATACTTACCTTAGATCGAAGCTGTTACAGCAGTCCCCACATACTGCTGTGACCGGCGACATGGATCCCGGAGTTATTTCAGGCTTCGGGGGCTCCGGCACTGTGATTGGCTGCAAGCGCGCCAGAGACGCTGGTAATAGCACAGCTCCTAAAGAAACAGCACGAGCTGTGCCATTTTTTTCAGTGTGCATGTGCCAATGACGTCTACACATGCGGATGCAGTGACTAATTGTGTTTAGGAGATATTCACAGTACCCACAGGTAAGCCTTATTATAGGCTTATCTGTAGGAAAAAGTGGTGTAACAGGGTTTACAACCACTTAAAAAAAAAAAAAAAAATGAATTAACTATTTTGGCCCAGTATTTTTATTGAAGTTTTGCAAAGAAAGACATGAGTAACATGCATGAGATAAATGTATGGGTGTCTGTTATACAAGCAAAACATCGAAACGCGAAGGCTAGCCCATTTTTTTTTTTTTAAATAATAGAAAACAAATAATAATAAAAAAAAAAACAGGAGATATTCATTATCATTTACCACCAAATGAAAGCCCAATATGTCCTGAAAAATAAAAAAGTTATAAACCACCTGGATGTACAAAGTAGTTGTGATGAATTGTACAGGTTTACTAAACACGCAAATTTGGGATTCAGCATTAAGATTTGTTTTATTCTTATGCCGCGTACACACGACCATTTTCAATGGTCTAGAAAAAACGAAGTTTTTTTCAACCCGATTATTGTTAAGCCTGCCTTGCCTACACACGATCATTAAAAAAAAATTCTCTAAGCGCGGTGACGTACAACACGTACGACGCCACTATAAAGGAAAGTTCCATTCGAATGGCGCCACCCTTGGGGCTGCTTTTGCCGATTTTGTGTTAGTAAAAGTTTGGTGAGAGACGATTCGCGCTTTTCAGTCTGTTACAGCGTGACGAATGTGCTATCTCCATTACGAACGCTAGTTTTACCAGAACCAGACACTCCCGTCTCATACCTTGCTTCTGAGCATGCACGTTTTTTCACGTCGTTAAAGCCCACACACGACCATTTTTTACGACGTTAAAAACGGCGTAAAAATTTAGAGCATTTTCTAAATTTTTTATGCCCATTTTTCATGTCGTGAAAAATGCTCTGGAGCCCACACATGATCGTTTTTAATGACATTAAAAAAAAAGAATATTTTTACATCCCGAAAAATGGTTGTGTGCATTAGATGCAAAGGGGTTAAGAAAAAATATAAATAATTATGTGACATTAAAGTAATTTTTTTTAATAAAAAACAATAAAAGAACTTGCAAGGATTATGTTTAAAAAAAAAAAAAAAAAAGGAAAAATCTTCTGCGTTTACTTTAAAAAAAGTTCCCACTGACCATGCTGACACACTCCCCGTTTCTAAGTGTTCCTCTTATGCCACACTGGACCCATGCAGCCCCGTAGGGTTCCCCTCTATGTGCTCCCGCTCTGTACTACTGTACGTACCATGCTCACAGACTCGCACATATAGGTAGTGCACGGTGGCAACGTATGATTTTTGATCTTTGTATCCCTCGATCCTCTGGGTGTGCTGCACTCAGAATGCTGAAACGCTTTAGTACAGAGCAGGAGAGCGCAGGTACAGGGGACACCAATGGAACTCTATAGGTCCCGGGACAACATATAAAACAGGGAGTGTGCCAGCACAGCTGGGGGACACTTTCAAAACTGAACAAAGTAAATGCCTGCAAGTTCTATTGTCTATTATATGAAAAATAACAAAAATAAAAAGACTGATGTGACTTGGAAGTAATATCTACATTTCAACAGCAGTAATTTCCTAATTTTAGGTTAGTCGCTCCTTTGCAAAACATTAGCTATCCCCTGCAACATCCTTAACCACTTAAGACCCGGACCAAAATGCAGCTAAAAGGACCTTGCCCCTTTTTACGATTCGGCACTGCGTCGCTTTAACTGACAATTGCGCAGTCGTGGCTCCCAAACAAAATTGGCATCCTTTTTTTCCCACAAATAGAGCTTTCTTTTGGTGGTATTTGATCACCTCTGCGGTTTTTATTTTTTGCGCTATAAACAAAAATAGAGCGACAATTTTGAAAAAAATGCAATATTTTTTACTTTTAGCTATAATAAATATCCCCCAAAAATATATAAAAAAACATTTTTTTTCCTCAGTTTAGGCCGATACGTATTCTTCTACCTATTTTTGGTAAAAAAAAAAAAAAAACGCAATAAGCGTTTATCGGTTGGTTTGTGCAACATTTATAGCAGTTACAAAATAGGGTATAGTTTTATTGCATTTTTATAAAAAAAAAAAAAATTTTATTACTAATGGCGGCGATCAGTGATTTTTTTTGTGACTGCGACATTATGGCGGACACTTCGGACAATTTTGACACATTTTTGGGACCATTGTCATTTTCACAGCAAAAAATGCATTTAAAATGCATTGTTTATTGTGAAAATGACAATTGCAGTTTGAGAGTTAACCACAGGGGGCGCTGATGGGGTTATGTGTGACCTCATGTGTGTTTACAACTGTAGGGGGGGTGTGGCTGTAGGTGTGACATCATCGATTGTGTCCCCCTATAAAAGGGATGACACGATTGATGCTGCCGCCACAGTGAAGAACGGGGAAGCCGTGTTTACACGGCTCTCCCCGTTCTTCAGCTCCGGGGACCGATCGCGGGACTCCAGCGTCGATCGGTTCGCGAGTCCCGCAGTCTCGGTCATGGAGCTTCGGACCGGGTCGCGGGAGCGCGCATCCGCGACCCACAGCTGGGTACTAGTACAGGACGTACCTGTACGTACATGTGCCCAGCCGTGCCATTCTGCCGACGTATATGTGCAGGAGGCGGTCCTTAAGTGGTTAAACATACCAATTTTTAAAATGTTTAGTTTTGCAGTTTTTTAGGTTTAGATTGAGTGGTGAAGAGTTAGAACTCATGGCAAGTCACTGACTTACAAGTACTTACAGTAGTGGTATCAGTATTCCTGATCTACATACCGTATTTATTGGCGTATAACACGCACCCTAACTTTAAAAAGGAAAAAAAAAAATTACCACAGCCCCCTGCGTATAACACGCAGGCACAGTTTACCCTCTATTTTCAGGGTAAAAAGTGAGTGTTATACGCCAATAAATACAGTAATTGTTTTAAACCAATGAGTCGCTCAAAACAGCCAAGCTCGGGGACGTACCTGCCAGGAGACATCAGTCTGCAGTCACTGAATCGGTCATCCAGGCCGGCCAACATCTCCTGGCTCTCCTCGTATGAAAACGGAAAACAGAAAGCAAAGTATGTTGTGGCTCCACGGCAATCCAGAAAACGATGTGCAAAGGACAAGACAAACTGGTTGTCCACCATCTGAGGAAAGAACCAAAGGTCTCAGAAAGAGGTTTTACATTATAGCGATATTAAACACTCAGTTTATACGAACACTTACAACAGCTGATTGTAACGGGAGGGCCCGGGGGAACCCAGAATCCCTTGGAAAGTATGAGATACCCTTGCTTCAGCTCCCCATGCACCACTTATGTCTAAATCACCCTATGTCCATTAGGGGCATGGGGTAGCTGAGAAATTATATCCTGGACTACTTCAAATGGGACAGTAATATTCATTAAAGCGGGAGTTCACCCGAAAAACAATTTTTAACATTAGATTGAGGCTCATTTTGGGAAGCAGAATCGGGTGTTTTTTTTTAAATCGAAGCTGTACTTACCGTTTTAGAGATAGATCTTCTCCGCCGCTTCCGGGTATGGTCTTCGGAACTGGGCGTTCCTATTTGATTGACAGGCATCCGACGGTCGCATACATTGCGTCATGAGTAGCCGAAAGAAGCCGAACGTCGGTGCGGCTCTATACGGCGCCTGCGCACCGATGTTCGGCTACTTTTGGAAAATCGTGACGCGCTGTATGCGACCGTCGGAAGCCTGTCAATCAAATAGGAACGCCCAGTTCCGAAGACCATACCCGGAAGCGGCGGAGAAGATCTCTCTCTAAAACGGTAAGTACTGCTTCGATTTAAAACCCGATTCCCCTTGACAAAATGAGCCTCAATCTAACGTTAAAAATTGAGTTTTTGGGTGAACATCCATATTAACAATATCTCTCAAGAAATATGAAGATGTTATCCCCTGTGTGCTGTGAGGTCTATGCCCAGAAAGTATAAACTCCCAATATGGGCATTCCAGGAAGTCAATGTAACAGACCGACTGCCCATTGCTTAACGAGGCTCAACTCCAGCCACCTGTCTATCTGTTGTAATGTAAATGAGTCCAGGCTAACTTCCAAGGATCTTTTCATTGTGGCTTGTGCTAATTGACACTGTATTGTAGGAAGGAGTCGTGTGATAATGTGTATTGTAGTTTAGGAGACAGCAAGTATAGCCTAAAGGTCATGTCTCCGAGTCATCAGCTGCTGTAAGGGATTAGTTAATTAGCTCATGTTTGTTAGGTTTGGTCACAGGTGTATTTTCAGAGTAATATGAGCAGGATATGTATACACCTCCTCTCTAAAGCCCTGTACACACGATCGGATATCTGATGGAATCTAATCCGATGGATTTTTTCATTGAATATTCGATGAAGCTGACTTTCATCAGTCTTGCCTACACACCATCTGTCAAAAATCTGACCGTGCCAAAACGCGGTGACATAAAACACTACGACGTGCTGAGAAAAATTAAGTTCAATGCTTCCGAGCATGCGTGGATTTTTGTCCGATGGACTTCCACACAGACGATCGTTTTTTTCTATTGTTTTTTTATCCATAGGAAAAATTTTAAACATGTTCTATTTTTTTTCACCGATGGAAAACAAACCGATGGGGGGGCCCACACACGATCGATTTGTCCGATGAAAACAGTCCATCGGTCTGTTTTCATCGGACAAACCGATCGTGTGTACAGGGCTTTACTGTATATAAGCCTGTGGTCTCTCATTCCTGCTTGAACCTCATACAGAGCGTCGTCTCGTATTTGGGGGAGAATTATACGTATGGGGTCTTATTCGGCTGGTTGGAGTGTCTAGTAGCTGCCTTGTGTTCAGGAATGGAATATCCTTAACAATGTTAACCCCTTTCATACACGGGTTTTGTTACACTGATTTAATCACTTACTGAATATGCAGATTCTTTACCCTTTACTCCTTGCCTATATACGTGTCTGAACTAGCGCCAAGATCACTGCTCTAGATTTCCTAGGTTTTCAGGGGGGCTCCTTTCTCTTCCAGCATCCTATGGAGCCAACCTTGCATGCAGTAACCTCCTACACTGTGTGCATCCATAGAAACACTCAGCACTATAGTCTTGGATGGCAAGGCACTCCCCTGACCCTTTCTCCCCCTCTCTAAACTACCAAAATGGCTAGAGGCCACACTGTCCACCGTAAACACGGAAGTTTAGGAAAGTAGCACAGAAAGCTGTAAACTGTAAAGGCTGGTATATGAATTGTAACAAATAGTTTCCTGTGAAATATTTCATGGAGCTCAATGTGTTAAATTAAAAAATGCTGAGAATTTAATACTACGGGGGGGGGGGGGGGGCGGGGGTGCTAAAAACGCATGCTTTTCTTCATGGCCACAACAGGAATTAAACCCCCTTTGTCTTGTCCTCTTGTACCTCTAATTCAATGGGAGAGCAGAACAAACACATGCAATGCACACAGTTGCGGCGCAGTCAATCTGAAATCCACTCAGCTCCTAACTTCCTTTTGAAGTTCAAGTGGTTGTAAAGGGATTTTATATATTATATATATATATATATATATATATATATATATATATATATATATATATATATATATATATATATATATATACACACACACACACACACACACACATACATACATACACACACACACACACACACAGTCATGGCCGAAATTGTTGGCACCCCAGAATTTTTTCCAGAAAATAAAATTTCTCACAGAAAAGTATTGCAGCAACACATGTTTTGCTATACACATGTTTATTCCCTTTGTGTGTATTGGAACAAAACAAAAAAAGGAAGGAAAAAAAGAAAATTGGACATAATTTCACACAAAACTCAAAAAACAGGCTGGTATAGCAAAACATGTGTTACTGTAATACTTTTCTGTGAGAATTATTTGATTTTCTGGAAAAATTTCTGGGGTGCCAACAATTTCGGCCATGGCTGTATATTAATATATATATTATATATATATATACACACACACACACAAAAAAGTGAGTACACCCCTCACATTTTTGTAAATATTTTACTATATCTCTTCATGTGACAACACAAAGAAATAGAAAAGGGGGCCTGGGGTCACCCCAGAAGTACCTCTGTCAGAAAGGAGAAAAGTTTGGACAATCTCTGTACCTCAAGGACACAAACAAGTGTATAGGTGACCACAGCCCCCTTTTCTATGAATTTATGGATGATGGAACCCACTCCCCACCTTAGAAAAACTCCCAACTGAGCAAATACTCCAGTGACAACACTGAAGAAATTACACTTTGCTACAATGTAAAGTAGTGAGTGTACAGCTTGTATAACAGTGTAAATTTGCTTTCCACTCAAAATAACAACACACAGCCATTAATGTCTGAACCACTGGCAACAAAAGTGAGTACACCCCCAAGTTCCAAATTGGGCCTAAAGTGTCAATATTTTGTGTGGCCACCGTTATTTTCCAGCGCTGCCTTAACCCTTTTGGGCATGGAGTTCACCAGAGCTTCACAGTTTACTACCTTGACTCTCGAGAGCTTTCCACTCAGTTGGTGGGTAACAGTCTTGGGAGATGTAGTTTTGTGGGCTGTGCCTACGTTAATAGAAACTGACCTACCAGCAGTTTACCTGCTCCTGCAAGGAGGAGTTTTACAAGTCTGTTGAGGATGTCACAGGGAGTAATAAACTGTTTTTGGGTAGAGAAATAATGTAAAAGGAAGGATGTGCAGTAGAGGATGGGAGAAGGATGCATATGGGTCATGCCTAGACAAATTCTAACCGCTTCCCGCCTGGCCTATAGCAGAATGATGGCCGGACGGTAATTCAGTTATCCTTACTGGGCGTCATATGATGTCCAGCAGGATAACAGCCGTCGCGTGCCCGTGGGGGCGCAAATCGCGGCAATCGGTGGTGCGGCATGTCAGTCTGACACACCTCTACACCAATCTTGGTAAAGAGCCTCTGACGGAGGCTCTTTACCACGTGATTAGCCATGTCCAATCACGGCTGATCACGATGTAAACAGTAAGAGCTGTTGATCGGCTTTCCCTCACTCACGTCTGACCGACGCGAGTAGAGGAGAGCCAATCGGCTGCTCTCCTGACAGGGGAGGGGGTCTGTGCTGATTTTATATAAGCGCATACCCTCCTCGGATGTCTGCCCAGGACCACCAAGATGCCGCAATGGACCACCAGGGTTGGCCACCACACAGGACCACCAGGTATGCCACCCTAGACCACCAGGGAAATGCCAATCTGTGCCCAGGCAGCTTCCAATCAGTGACAAAAAAAATGCCTTTCAGTGCCACCAGTGATGCCCATCAGTGCAGTTCATCAGTGCCACCTTTCAGTGCTGCCCATCAGTGCCGCCTATCAGTGCCCATAGAAAAAACCGCATAGGTGATCAAATACCACCAAAAGAAAGCTCAATTTGTGGGAACAAAATTATAAAAATTTAGTTTAGTGGCTTGGGTAGGAAATGCCTGTTATTGAAGTAGTTAACCTACATCAGCTAATTAAAGCTCATCAGAGGGGATCGTGACACATGATTGATCAGGGATTGGCTGGACAAGACTGGACAAGTAACTTGAGCTCTGTACCTGGAAGGTGGGTCTGTCACGGACACGTTCCCAGCGTGATCTAATAGGGACAGTGCGGACGAATGGTGCCATGCCCTGTGCATACAGCTTACTCTGCTTGTTCATGTTCATGATGTTTATCTTAATAAGCTTTCCCGGAGCGCCTCCTCGTACACTGAAATAGAACCATGACCTGCCAGAAAATAAAAAAAGATGTTACAGAGACCATTCCATACATTTCCTACATAGAGAAAGAGCAAGAGCGCGAGCAAGAGCGCGAGCGCAAGCGAGAAAAAAGAGCAAGAACGCAAGCGAGAAAAAAAGATCAAGAACGCAAGCGAGAAAAAAAGAGCAAGAGCGCAAGCGAGAAAAAAGAGCAAGAGCGCAAGCGAGAAAAAAGAGCAAGAGCGCAAGCGAGAAAAAAGGGCAAGAGCGCAAGCGAGAAAAAAAGAGCAAGAGCGCAAGCGAGAAAAAGACAGAGAAAGAGTGCGAGAGAGAGAGCGAGCCATAAAGTGCGAGTAAAGGAGTGAGTAGAAAGAGAAGAAAGAATGAGCAAGAGAGCGAGAGAGAGCAAGAGAGCGCGAGAGAGAGCAAGAGAGCACGAGCGAGAGCAAGAGAGCGCGAGCGAGAAAGAGCAAGAGCGCACGAGCGTGAAAGAGCAGGAGCGCACGAGCGAGAAAGAGCAAGAGCGCACGAGCGAGAAAGAGCAAGAGCGCACGAGCGAGAAAGAGCAAGAGCGCACGAGCGAGAAAGAGCAAGAGCGCACGAGCGAGAAAGAGCAAGAGCGCACGAGCGAGAAAGAGCAAGAGCGCACGAGTGAGAAAGAGCGCACGAGTGAGCAAGAGCGCACGAGTGAGCAAGAGCGCACGAGCAAGAGTGCGAGCGAGAAAGAGCAAGAGAGCGCAAGAGCAAGAAACAGCAAGAGAGCGCTAGCAAGAGAGCGCCAACAAAAAAAAAAAGAGCAAGAGAGCGCAAGTGAGAAAAAAGAGCAAGAGAGCGCAAACGAGAAAAAAAGAGCAAGAGAGCGCAAGCGAGAAAAAAAAAGCAAGAGAGCGCAAGCGAGAAAAAAGAGCAAGAGAGCGCAATCGAGAAAAAAGAGCAAGAGAGCGCAATCGAGAAAAAAAGAGCAAGAGAGAGAGCGAGAAAAAAGAGCAAGAGAGAGAGAGCGAGCGAGAAAGTGCGAGTAAAGGAGTGAGAAGAAAGAATGTTTGCTCAGGTTATGCGTTTTCCTAATAAGAGCTAAGAAAATAGAAGCATTATATATTGTAAGTAAAAATGATACAAGGTACAGTATTCTAGATGATCGTACCGGTTTCCATTCTCGTACTCCGTCTCCGCACAGTCCGGTTTGGTCCAGACATTAAACTCATAGTCCGTACTCTGTGATGACCCACCGAACGCCGTGCTGTTGCCCCCATTGGAATTCTGACCCTCGCCATCTGCGTCCAATCGCTCAACTTTTTCTACCCGATCCAAATTTCCAGAGTCAAACTTGGAGCTGAAGAGTAACCCCCCGCAGCGGACTTCCATCACTGCGTGGTGGCAGCGGGAGAGGGCATTCTCTAAAAAACAACAGGGAGAACTCAGTATAAAAATGGTTTGTGATCTTCATATGGCTACAAATCACTTTACAAAGAACAATGACCATTCACCCCGATATACCAGACATAAAGACACGTATAAAAGGGACAATATTTGGTTTGGAGCAAATTTAGCATCTACCTCCTAGCTTAAAGGGGTTGTAAAGGTAAATGTTTTTTCACCTTAATGCATCCTATGCATTAAGGTGAAAAAACATCCGACGGTACCGCCCCCCCCGAACCCCCGTTTTACTTACCTCAACCCTCGAAAGTCCCGCGCGCATCCTCGTGATCCTCTTCGGTTCCCAGCCTGGCCGTTGATTGGCTAGGCTGGACGGATTGATAGCAGCGCAGCCATTGGCTGGCGCTGCTGTCAATCACATCCGATGACGCGGCACGTCATATATATTTTTTGGATGCAATTTACATTTGGGACCAAGTTGTGATTATTCATCACGGTCCTAAACGTTAATATTAAGTATATGTATTTTTTGATTATTTATTCTGCAATTTCAGAGACACTGTTTTCCCTGAGGAAGATAATAGTGTATATCCATAAAATTAGAAACGCGTTGGATCAGCTGTCTGACACCTCCAGGAACCTCTACTCTAGGTCCTTGAGGTCCAAATGCAGATATTGTTCATCATCTCTACATATGCACTGTCATTCTATGTACTTGTTTTTAATCCTATCACCTTTGTGGTGTATGTCTGTATATATTTTTGTGATTGAAATTCTTTTTTTTTTTTTGTGTAATTTTTCTATATTAAATTTATATTTTTTATATATATTTTGGAATTTATTCATTGCCCACAAAATCCCAATTTTTGGAGGCATTCTCTCTTTTTTACCTCCTAGCTTAAAGCGGGAGTTCACCCGAAAAACAATTTTTAACATTAGATTGAGGCTCATTTTGCGAAGGGGAATCGGGTGTTTTTTTTTTTAAATCGAAGCAGTACTTACCGTTTTAGAGATAGATCTTCTCCGCCGCTTCCGGGTATGGTCTTCGGGACTGGGCGTTCCTATTTGATTGACAGGCTT
Organism: Rana temporaria; assembly: GCF_905171775.1. NCBI lineage: Eukaryota > Metazoa > Chordata > Amphibia > Anura > Ranidae > Rana > Rana temporaria. The sequence goes on along the minus strand of NC_053492.1, from coordinate 37,285,992 downwards.
CCGATGGTCGCATACTTCGCGTCACGAGTAGCCGAAAGAAGCCAAACGTCGGTGCGGCTCTATACGGCGCCTGCGCACCGACGTTCGGCTACTTTCGGAAAATCGTGACGCGATGTATGCGACCGTCGGAAGCCTGTCAATCAAATAGGAACGCCCAGTCCCGCAGCCCATACCCGGAAGCGGCGGAGAAGATCGCTCTCTACAACGGTAAGTACTGCTTTGATTTAAAAAAAACACCCGATTCCCCTAGACAAAATGAGCCTCAATCTAATGTTAAAAATTGAGTTTTTGGGTGAACCTCCACTTTAAAAACCTTCCGTTGGGTGTCACAATCCTGATGCCTGTGCTGTAGACTTTACTGCATGTTTCAGGCTTTGTGTAAAATACACGCAAGTCAGCCAATATACTTTTACTGGCAGCTCGCGTGTTGACATTAAATGCAATGCTGCTACGCAAGGTACCCGCTTCCCCCAATTCTTACTTGGGTGAGAACTACACCAACTCGTCCCATCCCCCACAACCTCCGGAACACGTCATGCATCCCCCAAGTACCTGCAGGACCAATCAGAAAGCACTGCTCGACCACACAAACATGCAACAGGATCCACAACAGCAGCACTGGGGATCCGAAGCCCAGCAAAGGATCAGCTCCAGTGAAGACATTGCTGAGCTGGTAAGGGTCCGTTTGCTAAAAGTCAGAAGCTAAAGTATTTGTACCGGACTGAAGTTCCTCTTTAAGCCCCTTTCACGCGGACGGACCGTTAGGATCCACCCGTCAGTTTTTCAGGTGGACACGACTGGACCCTTCATTGCCCGATATGCGTCTGTTGACATCCGATCCCATCCGCTAAAAATACATAGACGGGTGATCCATTCTCCCTCCATCTGGCGGATCGGATCGAATGACAGTCGAATGTAAAAAAAGGACAGGTGGTCCGTTTACATCTAACCACCCATAGAATAAAGCAGGCTGCATCCGTGTCCGCTACATGGACCTGTCATCTGCCTGCCCAGTGGGCATCAGAGGACAGATCCCTCCACTGAGCAGGCGGGGTCCACCCACGTGAAAGAGCCCTAAAATGTAAATACTGGCCCAGATTCAGCATAGCTTGCGCTATATTTGCGGGGAAACAATTTTGCCCTGCGCCCACGCAAATATTTTGCGCTGCCCTCGATTCACGGAGCAGTAGCTCCGTGACTTGCGAGGGCGCGCCGGCAAATTTTCCCGGCGTAAGCGCGCGCAAGTTAAATGATCCCGCCTGGGGCGGGAATCATTTAAATTAGGCGCGCTCCCGCGCCGAGCGTACAGCGCATGCTCCGTCGGGAAACTTTCCCGACGTGCATTGCGGCAAATTACGTCGCAAGGACGTCATTTGCTTCAAAGTGAACGTGAATGGCGTCCAGCGCCATTCACGAAGCACTTACGCAAACGACGTAACATTTGAACGTCGCGACGCGGGAGCGGCGGTATACTTTAGCACAGGCTGCCCCTGCTATTAGAAAGGGCAGCCTTGCGCTAAAGTAGCCGTACGGAAACTCCGTACCTGGCTTGCGCGGGGCCCGCGCAAGATTGTGAATCAGTGGTAGTATGCAATTTGCATACTACACGCCGATACACAATGGGAGCGCCCCCTAGCGGCCCCCGCAAGAATGCAGCCTAAAATCTGCGAGGCATAAGAGCCTTATGCCGCGCAGATTTTAGGCTGCAGCTGGTGTAACGAGGTTCCTGAATCAGGAGCACTCGTTACACCGGAGCAAGTAAGCAATTGCGCCGTGTAACTCATGGTTACACGCGCGCAATTGCTTCTTGAATCTGGGCCACTGTCAATTGTGCAGATTAAAAAAAAAAAAAAAAGAAGTTTTAGGCCTTATGCACACTGGACGTTAAAATAATGTTATAAAACGTCAGTAGCTTTGCAGTGAGTTTTTCAACTTTTTTCCATGTTTTTTCAATAGCGTTTTTCCGCGTTAGCATTTTTTTGCGTTTTTTTGTCGAAGAAAAGAAAAAATTTTCTTCAGTGGATGAAAAACGTTAAAACACGCTGGTGAGTGATGTTTTTGAGCGTTTATCAGCGTTTTTACACCTGAAAAACGTCTCTCAGAACCCACTAGTTTTTTTTTTTTTTTTTACTTTCCTAAAAAACGCTACTGCCGAAAACTGCTGATAACAGCCTATGTGTGCATGGACACATAGGATAACATGATGGAGAGTTTATTGACAGTAGAAAAAAACGTCTACTGCCAAAAAAAAGCTGCTGTAAAAATGTCCGAAAACGTCCAGTGTGCATGAGGCCTAAGGATCCACAATGAAGCTCAGGAGGAGATGCGGCCTTGTGCAGCTTCCATAGGAAAAGCCAAGGGGGCAGATCCACAAAGCGAGTACGCCGGCGTATCTACTGATACGCCGGCGTACTTTCAAATTTCCCGCGTCGTATCTTTGTTTTGAATCCTCAAAACAAGATACAACGGCATCTGGGTTAGATCCGACAGGCGTATGTCTTCGTACGCCTTCGGATCTAAGATGCAATTCTTCAGCGTCCGCTGGGTGGCGTTCCCGTCGTTTTCCGTGTCGAGTATGCAAATTAGCTATTTCTGACGATCCACGAACGTACGAGCGGCCGTCGCATTCTTTTACGTCGTCTCGAGTCTGTTTTTTTCGGTGTATAGTTAAAGCTGCTGTTTGGTGGCGTACTCAATGTTAAGTATGGCTGTCGTTCCCGCGTATCATTTTTAAAAAATGTTTTCGTTTGCGTAAGTCGTCCGTGAATCGGGCTGGACGTAATTTACGTCCACGTCAAAACAATGACGTCCTTGCGACGTAATTTAGCGCAATGCACGGCAGGAAATTTAGGGACGGCGCATGCGCAGTTCGTTCGGCGCGGGGACGCGCTTCATTTAAATGAAACACGCCCCCCTACTCGCCGATTTAAATTAGGCGTCGTTACGCCGCGAGAGATACACTATGCCGCCATAAGTTACGGCGCGAATTCTTCCAGGATTCAAACCAAAAAAAGTTACGGCGGCGTAGCGTATCTCAGATACGCTGCGCCGGGGCAGATCTTTGTGAATCTGCCCCAAGATCTGCATATCCCTTCAGCTGCCCATATCTCTGGATCTACTCTGTTTTGATGTGTGATATTTTATTCATAGTAACTTGCTGCTTATGTGGTTTGCCATCATATTGTAATATGTAAATTAAAGCAAACTTGTACTGGGATAAATACGAAAGCTGCCATTGTTGAACTCCTGAAAATACTAGTTGCCTGGCTGCCTGTGGTCCTCACACATTTTGAACTAGTAAAAAAGCATGCCGCTAATAAAGTCAGAGGACAGTCAGGACTGCTTAATCTTTTTGCTGCCAGGAGATGTTTTTGCACACGTTTTAAAAAAAAAAAAAATTTAGCCCTGAAGATGTAAAACCCCCAGGCATTACATATTTTCTGAAAGCGAACAAGCTATAGAATAAAATAGTGGTGGTTCCACATTTTTAGGTCACACAATATTGCTGCAAAGGTCTAGGAAATGTAGAATTTCTGTAAAAAACACACCAAAATGAATTTTAAAGCGGAGGTTCACCCTAATATGTTTACATCTGACCAACTTCCTTATAGTTGTAAGAAGCACAGTCCGCAATTATTATTATTTTTTTTATGCCGCACATACCTTGTAATCAATCTTTTCAATCTGCTTCTCCCCACGGGAGTAGGCGTTTCTATGCCTAAGAGGATCGTCATCTGGGAGGTCGGCCAGATGATTGACGGCTGTCCCCCCCGGCGGATAAGGCCCCGCCCCCCGTATTTCTTAGGTGCGCACGAGTCACATCGTTTCCGGAAAAAGCCGAACATGCAGAGCGCAGGCGCCGTATAGAGCCGACTTACATCTCTGCATGTTCGGCTTCTTTCGGAAACCCCGTAACTCGTGCGCGCCTACGCAATACAGGGGGCGGGACGTCAATCATCTGGCCGATCTCCCAGATGACAATCCCCCTAGGCATAGAAACACCTACTCCCGTGGGGAGAAGTACTTAGAAAACATGGATTACAAGGTACGTAAAAGGATAAAAAAAAAAAATTCCAGACTGTACTTGTTACGAATATAAGGAAGCTGGTCAGATATACATGTCAATTAGGGTGAACCTCCGCTTTAAGGCAGCCAAACACAATAAATTACCCACATTTTTCATAAAATACGAAAAGAAAAAGACGAGTAAATAGATACCCAACATGCCAAACCTTAAATTTGTGTGTTCCCCGTGAAATGGCGACAAACTTTAGTACCATACATTTTCTATAGGCGACGTTTCAAAAGCCCCCTATGGGTATCAATTTAGTGTTACGGAGAAAGTCTGGTGCTAGAATTATTGCTCTCACTCCGGTGTGCGTGACAATATGTAACATATGTATCACAATCAAGGTTTTCACACGTAGGTGCCTCCGACACATGTGTTTATGTTCGAATGTGGAGGTGGGGGGGCTCAAAAATGTTGGTGGGGGATTTATGTGCTTGGGTGTAACAATTTTTTTTCCAAAAAAATACATTTTTACTTCATTTTTTTTCCCCACCCATCACATGGAGACAAAAAAGTCCCCTATGTGGTGTTTTTTTTATTATTATATAGGCGACAGGGTCTAAAAGACACTGCATGTCTCCTCTGGGCTCCACTGAATGTTCTGCAATGCAGATCACATTGTAAAACATTCCTTCCTTATGCTAGCTGAGGACACACAGAGAGGCTGACCCGGAAGTGACGTCATAGAAGTCGCTTTCCAGATCACAGAAAGAAGAAGGGGAGGAGAGCAGACTTGTGTCTACTCTTCTCCCCCCTCCAGCCACCGGCACCCGCCATGTTGGTTCCTGGGTTGCCATGGTGGGGGGCCAACACCAGGGGTGTGTGTGAGCAATCAAGCGGCAGCGCAGCTGCCCGAATGCTTTTACTTGACACTTTTACTCTTTTGTTTTGTTTCACTTGACAGGCAAGAATCTGCCTGTCAGTTTCAGCTGCAGCTACCGGCAGCCCGCCCCCCCTCCCCTGTCAGGTCTTTACGGACCTGGCAGCAAAAGGGTTAAGACTTGTATACACAATGAGAATATCAGACGAATGATCGTCCATGTCTTTTTTTTTGGCATGCATAAGTCAGCATTTTTCTTCCTCCAAACACAGCCAATCAAGTTAATGCCAAAGATATCAATTTTGGTCTCATCTGACCATGTGCCTTCTTGAGGAGGGGGACTCGCCCTGTTTGGTAGACTATGACCACAAGAATACCATCTCTACAATTAAGAACGGAGGTGGAAACATTATGCTTTGGGGCTGTTTCTCTGCTAAAGGTACAGGGCGACTTTGCCGCATTACGGGGCCATGTATTGTAAAATCTTGGATAAGAACCCTCTTCCCTCAGCCAGAACACTAAAGATGCGTCGTGGATGGGTCTTCCAGCATGACAATGACCAAAAAATTACCACCAAGGCAACAAAGGAGTGGCTCAAGAAGAAGAACATTAGTCATGGAGTGGCCTAGCCAGTCTCCAGACCTTAATCCTATAGAAAATTTACGGAGGAAGGTGAAACTTCGAGTTGCCAAGCGACAGCCAAAAAACCTTAAAGGATTTAGAGAAGAAAGAGTGGACCAAAATCCCTCCTGAAATGTGTGCAAACCTGATCACCATCTATAGGAAACATCTTACCTCTGTGCTTCCCAACAAGGGTTTCTCCACCAAATACCAAGTCATGTTTTGCTTGGGGAACAAATCCTTTTTTTACTCACTAAACTGCAACTCAAATTTATAACATTTATATGTTTTTTTATGGATTTTTGGTTGATATTCTGTCTCTAGCATTTAAAATACACCCATGATAAAAAATATAGACCAGGGATCTCCAAACTACGACCCTCCAGCTGTTGCGGAACTACACGTCCTATGAGACATTGCAAGACTGACATTCACAGACATGACTAGGCATTGTGGGAATTGTAGTTGCTGAACAACTGAAGGGCCAGAGTTTGAGGACACCTGTTATAGACCCTTCATTTTTTTTTTTGCAAGTGGGCAAACTTACAAAATCTGCAGGGGATCAAATAATTATTTCCCCCAATGTATCTGAATGTGACAAAACCCCCTGTGCCTCGACACATACATTATCCCTTCACAGACCCATGTTAATCTTCACTGTTTAAGAACAACATGTTTAGCTGGATTCAGAGAAAGCGCCGCAACTTTAAGGCGGCGTAGCGTAACGTATTTACGCTACGCCGCCTTAAGTCAGAGAGGCAAGTACTGTATTCACAAAGTACTTGCCTCCTAACTTACGGCGGCATAGCGTAAATGGAGCCGGCGTAAGCGCGCCTAATTCAAATTAGGATGAGGGGGCGTGTTTTATGTTAATGGGGGGTGACCCGACGTGATTGAAGTTTTTTACGAACGTCGCATGCGCCGTCCGTGTACATATCCCAGTGTGCATTGCTCCAAAGTACGCTGCAAGGACGTATTGGTTTCGACGTGAACATAAATTACGTCGAGCCCTATTCACGGACGACTTACGCAAATGACGTAAAATTTTCAAATTTCGACGCGGGAACGACGGCCATACTTAACATTGACTAGTCCAGCTATTTGATTGAATAACTTTACGCCTGAAAACACCTTACGTAAACGGCGTATCTTTACTGCGACGGGCGCACGTACGTTCGTGAATAGGCGTATCTAGTCATTTACATATTCTACGCCAAACTCAACGGAAGCGCCACCTAGCGGCCAGCCTAAATATTACACCCTAAGATACGACGGCGCAGGCTGTCGTATCTTAGCTAGGTTTAAGTGTATCTCAGTTTGAGAATACACTTAAACTTACGACGGCGCAGATTCAGAGTTACGTCGGCATATTTACTGATACGCCGGCCTAACTCTCTCTGAATCTGGCCAGTTATTTACAACAGCCTTGTTATATGGAGACAGCACTGCACTAATATGCATGCACCCAGACACCTGGACTGGGAACCCACATGGCCTGTGCCACTTCCGGTCAAGGGGGTATGCTGCTTCCAGTCATGGCCTTCGCCAGGCACAAAAGGAGAAAGGGAACCAAGCTACCACCTTCCTGTCTGAGAAATGATCTTGGAGGGCCATCTTGCAGAACATCCTACTAGCTGCTCCCAGTGCAGCCAGGTAGGTAAAGATGTGGGTGGAACAAAAAAAAAAGTCAGAGAACAGAGGTGTCCCTCCAGAGAAAACACAAAAAACTAACCCATTTAGCAGTTTATTAGTAAAGTTTATTGGATACGTGCTTCCTGTTCCTGTGGGAGGAGGTGCTTTCTCCTGGAAGACAAACGGGGAGAATTCTCATACGACAGAATACAACTTCAGAAGTGATGTAATGTGTTGCATTGTATTGCAATGTATTCCTTAGTTTCCGGGCATGCGTGGTCTTGCTCTTCCGATTTTTCTGTATTTGTTCCATTTGTCCCTTCGGATTATTTTCCATGAATGGTTGTGATCGGCTTTCAAAAGCTGTGTACTAAAAGATCCGATTATTGTACGATCGCTCTGAAATATCGAATTTTAGTCCGATTTGTCGATTAAGACATTAGCGTGTCTCCAAAGTTGCACGATTTCCGCTGCGACTTTGGAGCGTGACTTTGATCCGACTTTATGCTCAATGGATTAAAGTTGCATCAAAAGTCGCACCAAAGCAGTACAGGCACATTTTCTAAGTCGCACCAATTTGAATAGGTGCCATTGAAAAGAATAGGGTGCGACTTTGAAAATCAAATGTGAATGGAGCTTTAAAGTAATGAAGTCGTTGGAGCGACATAACTGATATTTAGCCACTTCCTGCCCAGCCTATAGCAGAATGACAGCCGGGTGGTGGTTGCGTTATCCTGACTGTCTGATCACAGTCGATCACGATGTAAACAGGAAAAGCCGTTGATCGCGTCTAACAGATGTGCGTAGAGGAGAGCCGATCGGCTGCTCTCCTGACCGGGGGGGGGGGGGTGTCTGGGCTGATTGTTTATCAGTGCAGCCCCCCCCCACCCATCAGAAGCCCGCCCAGAACCACCAGGGTCCCGGAATGGATCACTGGGCATGGCCACCCCACTGGACCACCAGGTATGCCACCTAGACCACCAGGGAAATGCCAATCTGTGCACAGGCAGCTGCCATTCAATGCCAAGGCAGCTGTTAGTGCCCACCCACAATGCCTACCAGCGCCACAAGGGATGCCTATCAGTGAAGCCTTTTAGTGCCCAGTGTCATCTATCAGTGACATCCATGAGTGCCGCCTATCAATGCCCATCAGTGCTGCATATAAGTGCCGCCTTATCAGTGCCCATCAGTGAAGGAGAAAACTTACTTATTTACAAAATGTTATAACGGAAACAAAAAGAAAAGCTTTTTTTTTTTTTACATTTTGGGTCTCTTTTTTTTTTTATTTGTTTATCAAAAATAAAGACCACAGAGGTGATCAAACACCACCAAAAGAAACCTCTATTTGTGAGAACAAAATGATAACAATTCTGTTTGGGTACAGTGTAGCATGATCGCGCAATTGTCATTTAAACAACGTCAGCGCTGAAAGCTGAAAATTGGCTTGGGCGGGAGCGGGGGGGGGGGGGGGGGGGGGGGGGGGGTAATTGCCTGGTATTGAAGTGGTTTAAAAAAAAAAAAAAAGAAGACAATCCACCTGTTGAACACCATGACCTTGTGTTTACCTTGCCATACCAATATGCTGCCTGGGAACCCATCCCACAAAAAAGACATACAAATTAATGGGAGGATTTCAAATGGTTCAAAGCCACGCTGCTAAGCACCAAGCAAACGTCCTTTTCTCACCAAGAACAAAGAACTAACGACAGCTTAGACACAGAGCTGTCACACAATGGAAGATCATATAACGCATGTCATACCATACTCCATGATCGGGTATAGGGGACATACCTACCCCCTAGAAGCAATGACACCAATATGACATCACAACCTCTCAGGGCTCGTTCACCTCGGTTTTGACAGATTGATTGTTTGCAAGTTAGTCGTTTGTCCTCCATAGGTTGGACTTGATTTTTCAAATTCACCTACTATAACTAATTGCTTGTCCATATAGAGTTGATAGTCTACTCTCAGATGGATTTTCATTTTGCATATATTCATGTTTTGCATTTGTAATGAATTATGCATACACTGTCAATGCAATTTGGATTATTTGAAATGTGTACGTGTGTGGTTGCAGCCAACCAGTGTCAAACAGTCCCCTTTTAACACTAAAGCCTCGTATACACGATCGGATTTTCCGCAGACAAAGCCTCCGACATTTGTCCAAAGGGCGTTGGCCAGGAACTTGTCTTGCATACAAATAGCACACAATTGTCAGCCAACAAACACGAATGTAGTTATGTACTACGTGATTTTTCAGCTTTAGCGCCACCCTTTGTGCGCCTTCTGCTAATGTTATGAAAAGAAATGGCTGCACATCCAGGAATTCCAATTGCCTTTTATTGCTCAAGACACCAACACAAGGTCACGTAGACGCTTTTTACACAAACATCTGGTGCTTAATCAGTAATGATTAAGTACCAGATGTTTGTGTGAAACGCGTCTACGTGACCTCGTGTTGGTGTCTTTGGTGTTATCACTTTGAACAATAAAAGGCAATCGGAATTCCTGAATGTGCAGACATTTCTTTTCTTAGAAGTTTCCCACAGAGGTGGGCCGGGGCTGGCACTCTGAGATAATACACCTTAGGTTATCATACACCTGGAGCAGCGGCTCTTTTTCTTTGTATATTCTGCTAATGTTATGTTATGGTAAGCATTGCTTCTGAGCATGCGTGTTTGTACTTTGGACCTTTGTCCGATGGACTCTTCACTGGGTTGTGTCGCCCCGGTTTTTAATGCCGCCTGTCCCTGGACCTGGTTCTTGGTCCTCATCCCCTCTCCAATTTCCATCTTCCCCTTCCACTCCGCATTCGCAACCAGCTTCGTGCGCTTGGGGTAATGCTCTCTTTGCTGGAGATACATTCCTCCCACACGATCGGATCATCCGACAACAGACCACTGTCCGCGGGAAAATCCGTCAACAATTGTCCGATGAAGCGTACAAAAACGGTTGGATTTTCCGCCAACAGGCTGTCAACACACAATTCCCGTCGGAAAATCTGATCGTGTGTACGAGGCTTTAGTCCCTCTTAAATTTGTATTTACTAGGCTGGGTGCCATTTTGCCCCTTTGCCTGTGGTATCTATATTTTGAAGTAATTTTTTCCGCCAAGCCCTTGGGTGACTGCATGGATGCCCCAGGGTCTTCACTGGGTTTTGTCGCCCCGGTTTTTCATGCCGCCTGTCCCTGGACCTGGTTCTTGGTCCTCATCCCCTCTCCAATTTCCATCTTCCCCTACGCATTCGCAACCAGTTTCGCTCGCTTGGGGTAATGCACTCTTTGCTGGAGATACATTCCTCCCACCTATTGGTGGTGCAGAACTTACCCCGTGGGACCTAGAGCACTAGGACTTTGTGGTTTTGAGGCAATCACGGTGATGGCCCATGCGCGGTGCGTCATCACGTCTGCACCTGCCCACCTTCCACGTTGTATGGGTGGGAGGCATATAACGGTCGACGTTCCAGCTTCCAGAGACATGCGGGCACACACGCAAACCACAGGATGATATAGGTTGGCCCTTTTTTCTCTTCATGTTGAACTGGATTATCAATTAATCTTTATGACTGCAGACTGTGCCTTGATGTCCTCATTTGAACACAAGTTGAGAGATGATTCATTGACTAGTATTCTGAGAAAATACATTCTCTTGTTTTCACTCTTAGCTTAAAGCGGAGTTCCACCGAAAAAAAAAATAATAAAAATTATAAGTCAGCAGCTACAAATACTGCAGCTGCTGACTTTTAACCCAAAGCCAACCTGTGCCTGGCATCTTTAGTAAGGGAAACAGGAAGTGAATCCTTGTGGCTTCACAGCCTGGTTCCCTACTGCGCATGCGCAAGTCACGCTGCGCGTCTTGACTGGTCCTTGCTGTCTTTTGGGATCTGTGTGTCTCCCAGAAGACAGCAGGGGGGGGGGAGGAAGAACGGAGGAGGAGCCAGACCGGTATTAAAACGCTGCGGATTCTGTAGCTTAGTCTAAGTAAGTGTGTTGACTTTTTTTAAATGAGAAGTTCCTAGTTTGCACTAAGACATTGGTACTAGTTATTGGTAATGGTTTTGCTTATATTTTTAGTCTGGTCCATGTCCGCCTCCTATGACCACCTGTAGATTTGCAGTGGCTATAGCATGTCACGATTTACTGAGTACATTTGTTCATTTTGCTATAAGTGTAATTTCAGAAATACGGGGTAAGCATGCGGGATGGAGCAATACATATACACATAAGTTTCATTCAATGCTTTGTATACATGTATTTTTTTTTGTCATTATACAATATTTATTGTATGTTATTTGTATTTCTTGTTTATGAGATGGCTGAGACCCCAAGCAGATGGCAAACCCTGAGTAAGCCCAATAAAAGGGCGAAACATGTCGGGATCCACATCTATGCCGCTCTAAATACAGTAATTCACACATCATATTTATGGGTTATAAGCCTATGTTTTTAAATATATTACTTTAGATAATTTTGTTAATAAATATTGAAGATTCTAAAATTATTTTTCTGGCTTGATTTCTATTGCACCATTCTAGTCCCATTTAATTAGTTCTGCCTCTTAAAAAAATGTTGGCAGAACAGCGGTTGCATCCAATCAGCCAATGTCTGATGCCCCATAAACACAAGCGGGTTTTCTGATGGGAGAACTGCGAGTAGAGCTTTTGGCCAGGAATCCTGGGAGTATGTATGCTCCCTCGCAGTTTTTCTGAAGGGAAAACTGGCAAAAAACTCCGGGCAAAAAAAAAAAAAAAAAAGGAGAGAGAACCTGCTCTCTTTTTCCCGCCAGGATTCACAATGAACTTTTTCCCGTCGGAAAACCCGGCCGTGTGTACGAGAAAACCAGCGTTTTTTTGGCAGTTTTTGTCGTGATTCCCAAGGAAAAGCTCTCATCTGTGTTTTCCCAATGGGAAAATCGATCGTCTGTACAGGGGAAAAGTAAAGTAGAGAGCAGACTCTCGGTTTCCCCCTCGGGATTTCAGATGGATCTTTTCCTGTCGGGAATCCCGCTTGTGTGTACGAGGCATGACAGAATACAGTAGCCCAGCAAGGGAATTTGTCCATCCTTGCTGTATAGTGTGGATGGAGGGATCAGATTTATTTTGGTTGAATGAAAATATATATAGTGTATGGCCAGCTTAACTAGGTCACTAGGGAACCTGCACTGCATTATGGTTCCAGTTTATGTGGCTAGGATGGGTACACTACACACCCAGGTTCATAGGGCCAGATTCACAGTCGAGATATGACGGAGTATCTGAGATACTCCGTCGTATCTCTCAGAGTATCCATGCGACTGATTCATAGAATCAGTTACGCATAGATATCCATAAGATCCGACAGGTGTAATTGTTTTACACTGTCGGATCTTAGGATGCAGTACCTCGGCCGCCGCTGGGGGGAGTTCGCGTCGTAAACCAGCGTCGGGTATGCAAATTAAGAGTTACGGCGATCCACGACGGATTTTTGCGTTCGCTACGTCGTTGGTAGTCAAGTTTCCCGTCGCAATTTTAGTCGTTATTTGACCTGCCCTAACTTTACACAGCAATCGTATTGCTGTCTAAAGTATGGCCTTCAATCTAAACTACTGATGGAAATCCCCCTTCCTCATGTGTGGCATATTTATTGAATGGGCTGTCAACGTATATAGATCAATTATTCCGATCATAAAAGACTGATTGGAAAAAAAAAAATCAAATTGCTTAACCAAGGCCTTATTCACATCTATGCATTTTTAGTGCTTTTAGAATTTTGCACTACAGAACGTGTTCCATAGGAAACCATGTTAACCACTTAAGGACCCCTTCACGCCGATATACGTCGGCAGAATGGCACGGCTGGGCACGTACATGTACGTAGCTCTTTAAGCCCAGCCGTGGGGTCGCGTGCACGCGACCCGGTCCGAAGCTCGGTGGGCACGGATTTTGCGGACCCGATTGCCGCTGGAGTCCTGCGATCGGTCCCCGGAGCTGAAGAACAAGGAGAGCTGTGTGTAAACACAGCTTCCCCGTTCTTCACTGTGGCGCTGTCATCGATCGTGTGTTCCCTTTTATAGGGTAACACAATCGATGATGTCACACCTACAGCCACACCCCCCTACAGTTAGAAACACAAATGAGGTCACACATAACCCCTTCAGCGCCCCCTTGTGGGTAACTCCCAAACTGCAATTGTCATTTTCACAGTAAACAATGCATTTTTAATGCATTTTTTGCTGTGAAAATGACAATGGTCCCAAAAATGTGTCAAAATTGTCCGAAGTGTCCGCCATAATGTCGCAGTCACAAACTATCCCCTTTTTTGCAAACACTAAAAATTTTGCGCAAACCAATCGATAAACGCTTATTGCGATTTTTTTTACCAAAAGTAGGTAGAAGAATACGTATCGGCCTAAACTGAGGGAAAAAAATTATGTTTTGTATATTTTTGGAGGATATTTATTATAGAAAAAAATATTGAATTTTTTTTTAAAAAATTGTTGCTCTATTTTTGTTTATAGAGCAAAAAAAAAAACGCAGAGGTGATCAAATACCACCAAAAGAAAGCTCTATTTGTGGGAAAAAAAGGACGTCAATTTTGTTTGGGAGCCACGTCGCACGACCGCGCAATTGTCAGTTAAAGCGACGCAGTGCCGAATCGCAAAAACTGTCCGGGTCCTTTAGCTGCCTAAAGGTCCGAATCTTAAGTGGTTAAATGGACTGTAGTGCAAATCTGCAAAATGCACTAAAAATGCATAGGTGTGAATCAGGGCCAAGTGTGTGTATGGCCACCATAAGACAAGACAAAGCTCTACCAATGAACCTGTGCAGTACCAGTTATGTTTGTTCATATTACAGATTTCTTGATGACAGGTGCCCTTATCTATTGGAACTGATGAAAGACCGACAATGTACTGTAGATCCGTTTTACGTCACCCTTTCTTACCCACCATTACATGCTGGGTTATGGTGTCCTCACATGCAGTCCTGTTATCTTCTACAGCCTGGATAAGAAGCACACAGGGGAAAATACAATTATTTATACATTTTATAAAGCAGAAGAGTAATATATTTATTTGTTAAAGCGGGGGTTCACCCTGTTAAAAAAAAAAAAAAAGTTTTTTTTTATTAGACCATTAAATTCGGCATCGTAGCGCGAGCTACGGTATGCCGGTCTTACATTTTTTATCCCCGTACTCACCGTGCTATCGATGATTGAAGAATCCGGGGAATGGGCGTTCCTATGGTGAGAGAAGGTGATTGACGGCCGGCCCTGGCACGTCACGCTTCTCCGGAAATAGCCGAAATAGGCTTGGCTATTCACGGCGCCTGCGCATAGCCTGTGCGCAGGCGTCGTGAATAGCCGAGACCTACTCCGGCTGTCTTCGGGGAGCGTGACGTGCCAGAGCCGGCCATCAATCATCCTCCCTCTCCATAGGCACGCCCATTCCCCGCGGGAGTCGGATTCTTCAATCAACGATACCACAGTGAGTACGGGGATTAAAAATTTAAGACCGGCATACCGTAGCTCGCGCTACGATGCCGAATTTAATGGTCTAATGATGGAAAGGAGGGTGAACTACCGCTTTAAGCAGTGACATGAGTACATTTTATAAATAAATATATATAATTATATAAATAAATAAAAAAAAAGTAGGTCATCACTCTGGAATGGGCATGCACACGATCAGAAAAAAAAATACCACTTTCCACGCGATCGTAAGATAATCTGATCGTTCGTACAGAGCTTTTGAAAGCTGATCACGACAGTTCATCCAATTGGACAAGCATGACAATTTTTCTCATACGGTATCAGATTGTATGATTTTCGTTTAATCAGTAGAGTTGTTGTTCGAAAATACACATCCACATTTTATTCTGTCGTAACTTTAGTACTCTTTATTTTCGGTACGAGATCAGCATGCAAAAAAAAAAATATACAATAACGGACGATCAATCATCCGATAATCTCATTGTGTGGCTGCATAAGGTCTCATTCACACGGAGCGGACCGTTTCTGGGTCCGCTCCGTGTGTCTCCGTCGGCTCAGCGGGGATCCCCGTTGAGCTGTCGGCGGATAGGGCGGTCCCCGCACACAGTGCAGAGACCGCCCTGTCTCAGCTCCGCTCTGCCCTATGGGGAACTGGATGCAGACGGACCGTCTGTCCGTCTGCATCCCTTCCGTTCCGCTGGACGGAAGAAAAATAGGGGTTTCTTCCGTCCGAAAACCGGATCCCGACGGACGCGGACGTTAGCGGATGCTCCATCCGCTAACGGACGCGATCCCATAGGGATGTATTACAATTCCGTTAACAGACTTGTAATAACGGACAGGCGGAGCGAACGTCTGAAAGGGGCCTTAGGCCCCATACACACGAGAGGATCGATCCGCTGAAATTGATCCGCTGACCGGTTTCAGCAGATAGATCCCCTGGTGTGTACAATCCAGCGGATCTGTTTCCGTGGATTTTTGTCCCCGGGGATGGATTTCCAGCAGATAAAAATTTCCTAACATGCTAAGAAATCTATCCTCTGGAATCCATTCCAACGGATTGATCCGCTGGTCTGTACAGACTCACCGGATCAATCCATCCGAATCCATCCCCCGCATGCGTCGTAATGATTCGACGCATGCGTGGAAGTCCTTATATCACAGCATCGCCGCGTCATCATCGCGGCGACGCGTCACAGCGGACGGAATTCCGCGGGGATTTTGATCTCCTGGTTAGTACAACCAGGAGATCAAAATCCGCCAGAGGATTTATCCGCGGAAATGGCCCGGAGGACCGTTTCCGCGGATAAATCCTCTCGTGTGTACTAGGCATTAGGCAGGCTGTGTTTGCAAGCAAACTACCTCGTCCACGTATGATGACGAGTCTCCATAATTTAAAAAACTGAAATCCAATGAATGAAAGAGGCAAGACAGGGATAGTCAGGCTGGGGAGGAATTCTGCGTGCCCCCAGCCAGGAAGTGAGGTGGGCTCTATTTGATTTACAGCAGCTTCTAATGCACATTTTGTGGGAATCTCTCTATATCTATCGCTCAACATTCTAGTTGAAAATGCCCATTGTTTACAGATCTCTATAACTTAAGGAGAAATTTACAAATAGGACTGAATGACTCATCCCAGTAACACCACCCTAATCAGACTGCTCAGACCAAAGTTCCGATCTGACAAATTGAGACAGAAAAACAGACAGTGTCTACCGTGCTGTCTCTTAAGCTAACCCATAGTGCTCTGTAAAGTCCTCAAAGTATATTTGTGTGTATGTTGCAACGCTTACTTCCTCCTCCCCATCTATATGAGAGAGAACAGGTCTGGTATTTGGCAGCACATATGCTGCATTGCATTGTGGGAAGGGAAGGGGGAATGTTTTGTGTTCCTCCATTACCCGAAGTACTTGGATTTTAAAACGTGATAGTAGCAAGCAAAAGTGTGGTGGGCAAAGACGCTACTTGTAGTTAATTTCCCCCTAATACATAGCGATTGGACAGTAGGGGGTTGGTAGGAGATGGGTTTACCTTCAGCTGCTACTGTAGCTGCTGACTTAATATTAGGGTGCTTGCCGCCCAGGGGGATAATAAAAAAAAATAAAACACCACACACAAAAAACATTTTTTTTTAATCAAATTTATTTTAACCACTTCAGCACCGGAAGAATTGGCTGCCCAATGACCGGGAATTCTTTTTCGATTCGGCACTGTGTCGCTTTAACCGACAATTGCGTGGTCCTGCGATGTTGAACCCAAACAAAATTGACGTCCGTTTTTTCCCCACAAATAGAGCTTTCTTTTGGTGTCATTTGATCATCTCTGCAGTTTTTAATTTTTGCACTATAAACAAAAAAAGCGACAATTTTGAAAAAAAAATATATATTTTGTGCTTTCCTCCCCAGCCAGTGTCATTAGTACAGTGAGAGTGTACAATATTAGCACTTACCACTGTATTAGTGTCACTGGTGGAGTCAGTGTCAGTTCCTACCCAGTGTCCGTTAGTGTCAGACTGGCCGCCGCACCACAGTCCCACTACAAGTTGATGATCACCGCCATTAGTAGTATAAATTAAAAATAAATAAATAAATAAAAATCCCAGTATACATATACCATAGTTTGTAGACACTATAACTTTCATGCAGACCAATTAATATAAGATTATTTTGTTTTGTTTATTTATTTTTTATTACCAAAGACAGAATACATTTTGGCCTAAATTATGAAAATATTTGTTTTTTCCCCCCCAAAATTTTCAGACTTTTTTCATTTATATAATAAACAATAAAAAAAACGCACAAGGAGACGACAACAGAAGTAGCCTCCCTATTTCTATGAGCGCAGGGTTGCTATTTGAAGAGCCAGTCTGGCCAGGTATGAACAAAGCAGGAGAGCTGGGAAACTCCGGATTCCGATTCTAATTCCCCTCTGTGTGTTCTGGCCACCTGTCTAGTGTGATGGAATGAAAAGAATGGACAGTTACTATGAACACTATACTATGTGTCTCCTTACATAAAAACATTACACACTATAGCCATCGCTATGCAACAACCGCCCAGCACTAATGAAAGGACACAGCCTGGTAATATCATGGCAACCCGAATACAGCCAATGCAGAGTAAAGGCTTGTTCACACAGGCGGCCAGGGAGGTAGATAACCGCTTGCAAACCGTATAACTTACATATACGGCAGCAAGGCGGCTCTCCTACACAGCATCACATACCTAGTACGAGATCCTGCATTTCCAGGTGTGGGGTGCATAGGCGCACCAGCTGTGATTTTACACAGCGGGAGCTGATCTGCAGGGAACCACGGACTCGATGTCCAACGGCACCCGCAGATCATTAGGCCGAGAGCCAGAACGGTGATCTGCCCATGTTAACAAGACAGATCACCGTTCTGCCAGTAGGGAAGGCATTAATCTTTTGTCTCTGCAAAGCAGGAACATGGATCTAAAGGGTCGGGGCTTAACCCTCATAAATGCCAGACATCCGCGTGCATTGCACGTGGTTTGCGGGGCAATTACAGTGCAGCCCCATTCACCTGAATAGGTTGTGTTTGATGGCCAGTAGTGCCTGCTGAATGTGACAGGGGGTCTCATTCCTAATGTGCCGTGGGGGTAGAAAATGTCCCGGGCCCAGCATCAGCGAGAATAAACATGGCCTCTGGGTTGGAGGAATAGTTCCCCCATCACTGGTATCAGTGCGAGGAATAGTTCCCTCAATGTTGAGATCAGTTCGAGGAATAGTACCCCAATGTTTAGATCAGTGCGAGGAATAGTAACCCCAATGTTGAGATCAGTGCGAGGAATAGTATCCCACTGTTTAGATCAGTTCGAGGAATAGTTCCCCAATGTTGAGATCAGTGCGAGGAATAGTACCCCAATGTTGAGATCAGTGCGAGGAATAGTACCCCAATGTTGAGATCAGTGCGAGGAATAGTACCCCAATGTTGAGATCAGTTCGAGGAATAGTTCCCCAATGTTGAGATCAGTGCGAGGAATAGTACCCCAATGTTGAGATCAGTGCGAGGAATAGTACCCCAATGTTGAGATCAGTTCGAGGAATAGTTCCCCAATGTTGAGATCAGTGCGAGGAATAGTACCCCAATGTTGAGATCAGTGCGAGGAATAGTACCCCAATGTTGAGATCAGTTCGAGGAATAGTTCCCCAATGTTGAGATCAGTGCGAGGAATAGTAACCCCAATGTTGAGATCAGTGCGAGGAATAGTATCCCAATGTTGAGATCAGTTCGAGGAATAGTTCCCCAATGTTGAGATCAGTGCGAGGAATAGTACCCCAATGTTGAGATCAGTGCGAGGAATAGTACCCCAATGTTGAGATCAGTGCGAGGAATAGTACCCCAATGTTGAGATCAGTGCGAGGAATAGTACCCCAATGTTGAGATCAGTGCGAGGAATAGTACCCCAATGTTGAGATCAGTGCGAGGAATAGTACCCCAATGTTGAGATCAGTGCGAGGAATAGTACCCCAATGTTGAGATCAGTGCGAGGAATAGTACCCCAATGTTGAGATCAGTGCGAGGAATAGTACCCCAATGTTGAGATCAGTGCGAGGAATAGTACCCCAATGTTGAGATCAGTGCGAGGAATAGTACCCCAATGTTGAGATCAGTGCAAGGCAAAAATGGCAACAAGTGCCCTGGACTGAGGAGTCAAAAAGTGAAATATGTGACTGTAGTTGGGGTCAGTTTGTTTGCAAACGGCTGGAGAGTGGAGAGGGTACATGAAGAGACAGAAGGATTTGAGGCAGCCTTCATCCACAGAAGATCTGTGGTTGGTTCTCCAAGATGTTTGGAACAACCTACCTGCCCAGTTCCTTCAAAAACTGTGTGCAAGTGTAACTAGAACTGATGCTGGTTCGAGGGCTCGTTCACACCATACATGCATGAAGACGGATGGGAAAACTGAGCAGATATCACTTGAGGAGACATCAGCTTTCATGCATGTTTCAGTGAGTTTTTTTACACGTTGACATCAGCTTTCACGCACGTCAGTTATATGTCCTGTTCACACCAATGTTGATGACTGTTTTTTTTCCTGTACAGAAAACTGCATACATGTAGCCGATTCCTGCGCAGAAAAAAATCTGCACGTTATGATGTGAACAGGTCACAGAGAACCATTGTTTTCTGTCAGTCCTTGCAGAACACGTGCAGAAAAGGACGTCTGGTGTGAACGAGGCTTGAAGACAAAGGGTGGTCACTATTGATTTGGATCTCTTTTCTATTCACTCACTTTGCATTTTATTAATTGATATAAACTATTAACACTTCTATCCCTGAAAGCATCCTATATGTACAGCATTTCTTTCTAGTAGTGCACAAAAATGAAAATTTCGGTGCCGAAACTGAAAATTTAGGGTGCACTTGGCCGAAAACCAAAACTGAAGTGGACAGTTTTTTTGCACTGACGTCAATATGGGGGCCAGCACTGGATGGATGCTAGTTTTCCAGCATGCCCGTTCGGCCGGTTTCTGTAGGACAGGCTTATGTTCACATGGGCCAAACGTCGGACAGGCTTATGTACACACGGGCCAAATGTTGGCCGGTTTCTGTAGGACAGGCTTATGTACACACGGGCCAAACGTCGCTGGTTTCTGTAGGACAGGCTTATGTACACATGGGCCAAACGTCGGACAGGCTTATGTACACACGGGCCAAACGTTGGCCGGTTTCTGTAGGACAGGCTTATGTACACACGGGCCAAATGCTGGCTGGTTTCTGTAGGACAGGCTTATGTACACACGGGCCAAACGTCGCTGGTTTCTGTAGGACAGGCTTATGTACACATGGGCCAAACGTCGGACAGGCTTATGTACACACGGGCCAAACGTTGGCCGGTTTCTGTAGGACAGGCTTATGTACACACGGGCCAAATGCTGGCTGGTTTCTGTAGGACAGGCTTATGTACACACGGGCCAAACGTTGGCCGGTTTCTGTAGGACAGGCTTATGTACACACGGGCCAAATGCTGGCTGGTTTCTGTAGGACAGGCTTATGTACACACGGGCCAAATGTTGGCTGGTTTCTGTAGGACAGGCTTATGTACACACGGGCCAAATGTTGGCCGGTTTCTGTAGGACAGGCTTATGTACACAAGGGCCAAACGTCGCTGGTTTCTGTTGAACTAGCCGATATTTGGATTGTGTGCGCCAGGCTTTACAGTGTCTTTATCCCTACATTATTCCTTTTCTAACATACAATAGAGGGAGGTTTCTAAAGGTTTAACCCTTTGTTAGGACAGTGTTCAAATCTAGCTTACAGCGAATGAAGAACTGGGAACCCATTACAGACGGGGTTAATCCTGTTAAAGTGTTACTAAACCCACAACAGTAAAATCAGTCTGTATATGTGCATGCTGGTTATACTCACTGTGGAACCTAAGGGGTTAATCCTCCACATTGTGTAAAAAAGCTGTTTGATCCTGACTCCTCCTTTCACGGTCCCCAATCCATCTGATAGTACAGAGCCTTTGGGGGTCACTCTGCACATGCTCAGTTTGGCGTGTATGATTAGGGGTTTTTTTTTTTTTCCCTTGGGAGGGTGCATGTGATCGGCCAATCAGCACTCCTCAGACAGAGGGTCAGGGGTCCTACAGCCTTATAGGACAGTCAGAGGAAAATAAAAACACCTCCTACAAGCTTTAACCAGACACTGATAGAAGTCACAAGACTGCTACTGTATATACTGCTGATGAGAAAGGGTATTTAGCAGTTTATATTTACTAAAATAGTTGCATTTCCATGTTCTGTGTACTGTGGGAGACCAGATATAGTGACTACAGCATCCTGATTTAGTAACATTTTAAACATTACTCCACAACCCCCTCCAAAACAACACAGCAAGGATTGTTTAGCAAGAAAAAAAAAAAATTGTAGCCAGCATTTTTCAAATACTTTAGTACCGCTATATTAACAGGAACATGTAACAAATATAAAAGTAGGTGTTATCCCAATCTGGCTGCAAAGGTGGAAATACACTTTAAAGTCAGATAAGGAGTAGAGAAGTGGCTATGGAATGGGAGGGGAAGAGCCAGAGGTGAGAACGATCGTAAAACTATGGGGTAAGGATTAGGAGGGCTGAGCTCCACATCTCCCAATAACATGCAAATAAGAATATTTTTGGCCCCACTTACCAAAGACTGACAGGTTAATCTTCAGCCATTATCTATGGGGAGAGGGTGCAGCTCTGCACCAGTGATGTCCTTGGAAGAGCGATGGCACCGATGGGTGATCACACACAGTCAGCACCACCACACCATAGAGATGGATGGAATCACACACTACCAGTAATCCACATGACATCACCCAGCTCCATTCTCTGCTGAGTGTTTTTAAAGGGAACCTGAAGCCTTTTTATTTTCTTATAGGCCCAGTTGCATTAAAACCAATGTTAACATGAATTAAAGAAGAACTATTATTAACCACCTCAATACCAGGCCCTTTCACCCCCTTCCTGCCCAGGCCAATTTTCAGATTGCAGCACGTTGAATGACAATTGCGCCGTCATGCAACACTGTACCCAAAATACATTTTTTCACACGGAGCTCTCTTTTGGTGGTATTTAACCGCTTGGCGAGCAGCCGCCGCAGTTTTACGGTGGCAGGTCGGCTCTGCTGGGCGAGATCACGTAATATTACGTCATCTCGCCGAGCAGCCAATAGGGGCGCGCCCCTGACGCACCGACACACAGCTTCCGTCAGGGGGAGAAATGCCCGGTTGTCTGTTCATACAATGTATGAACAGCGAACAGTCATTTCCACCCCCCCTTCAGTTAGAACAGTGGTCATCAACCCTGTCCTGCAGGGCCCACTAACAGGCCAGGTTTTATGTATTACCTTGGGGAGATGCAGTCTAGAATACTGCAATCACTGAGGAGCAAATGAGATCACCTGTGATGTATTTCAGTTATCTTGCAAACCTGGCCTGTTAGTGGGCCCTGCAGGACAGGGTTGATGACCACCGAGTTAGAACACACCCAGGGAACATACTTAACCCCTTCCTCGCCCCCTAGTGTTAACCCCTTCCCTGCCAGTGGCATTTTTATAGTAATCAATGCATTTTTATAGCACTGATTGCTATAAAAATGCCAATGGTCCCAAAAATGTGTCAAAAGTGTCCGCCATAATGTTGCAGTACCGATAAAAAAAAATAAAAAAAACGCTGATCGCCGCCATTACTAGTAAAAAATATATATTAATAAAAATGCCATAAAACTATCCCCTATTTTCTAAACGCTATAACTTTTGCGCAAACCAATCAATAAACGCTTATTGCGATTTTTTTTTAGGAAAAATAGGTAGAAGAATACGTATCGGCCTAAAATGAGGAAATATTTTTTTTTTTTATATATTTTTGGGGATATTATAGCAAAAAGTAAAAAAATATTCATTTTTTTCAAAATTGTCGTTTTATTTTTGTTTATAGCCCAAAAAATAAAAACCGCAGAGGTGATCAAATACCACCAAAAGAAAGCTCTATTTGTGGGGAAAAAAAGGACGCCAATTTTGTTCGGGAGCCACGTCGCACGACTGCGCAATTGTCAGTTAAAGCGACGCAGTGCCGAATCGCAAAACGTGGCCTGGTCTTTGACCAGCAATATGGTCCGGGGCTGAAGTGGTTAATCACCAGTGGGTTTTTTATATTTTGCTAAACAAACTACGATTTTCTTAGTTTGTTCTAAAATTTTGGAAATTAGTAATTGTTGTTTTTCCCAGATGGGCACGGGAGAGGCTGCACTGATAATCAGGGCACTGAGTGTAAACCACGTGGTCACTGTGTCCTAACAGACTTGCCAGTTATCGGCACTCCTTTCCTCATACAGACTGTATGCAAGGAAAGGACTACCGATAAGATCGGCAAGTGTGTTTACATGTGATCAGCTGTGATTGGACACAGCTGATCACATGGTAAAGGGTAGCTGTAATTGACCATTTACCGTGACCTGTGATCAGCTGTGTCCAAAAGAACACATCGGTTACAGAGCGTGTGTGGAGGCTAGCGCAGTTGGAAGGATGTCCTCCCAGAACTGGAGAGCTGTGCTGTAGCCATCTTTCAGCTATAGCGCAGTCCAGAAGTGGCTAACCACTTGCCAACCAGCCTCCACAAATTGGCTCTATTGCGTAAATCGCCGTAGGTGTACGCTGCTTTGTGTAACAGATACAGCGGCGTGCGTTGTGCTAACGCACGTAGCCGGCAGCCGCAATGTCCACCCGCCATCACTCAACAGATGACAATGTAAACATACAGATCCCCATTCTGTCAGGCAGTAGAGAGTGATCGTCTGTTCCTAATAATTAGGAACAGCGATCTCTCTGTACTCCCAGTGCACTTCCCCCACAGTTAGAAACACCTCCCTAGGGGACACATTTAACCCAATGATCGCCCCCCTAGTGTTAACCCCTTCCCCGCCAGGGACATTTATACAGTAATCAGTGCCTAAGCAATAAATGTCACTGGTCCCAAAAAAAGTGTCAAAAGTGTTCCAATCTGCCTGCCGCAATCATGAAAAAAGAAAAACCTCAGTGGTGATTAACCACTTAAGGACCGCTTCCTGCAGATATACGTCGGCAGAATGGCACGGCTGGGCACAAGCACGTCCAGGTACGTCCTCTTTAAGTGCCCAGCCGTGGGTAGCGGGCGCGCACCTGCGACCCGGCCCGAAGCTCTGCGGCCGTGGGACCCGATCGCCGCTGGAATCCCCGGTTGGTCCCCGGAGCTGAAGAACGGGGAGAGCTGTGTGTAAACACAGCTTCCCTGTTCTTCAGAGTGGCAGCTTCATTGATGTGTTCCCTGATATAGGGAAAGACGATCAATGACATCACACGTCCAGCCCCGCCCCCCTACAGTTAGAAAAACATATGAGGTCACCTATAACCCCTACAGCGCCCCCTAGTGGTTAACTCCCAAACTGCAATTGACATTTTCACAGTAAACAATGCATTTTTACAGCATTTTTTGCTGTGAAAATGACAATGGTCCCAAAAATGTGTCAAAATTGTCCGATGTGTCCGCCATAATGTCGCAGTAAAAAAAAAAAAAAAAAAATCGCCGATCACCACTATTACTGGTAAAAAGAAAAAAAAACAACAATACATAATCATAATAATGACATAAATCTATCCCCTATTTTGTAGACGCTATAACTTTTGCGCAAACCAATCATTGCGATTTTTTTTTACCAGAAATTTGTAGAATACATATTGGCCTAAACTGATGAAGACTTTTTTTGGGGGATATTCATTATAGTAAAAAGTTAAAAATATATTTTTTCCCCCAAAAAAAAGAAGGACAGCAATTTTGTTTGGGTATAACGTCGCACAACTGCGCAATTGTCAGTTAAAATGAAGCAGTGCTGTATTGCAAGAAATGACCTGGTCATTTAATGGGGAAAATCCTTCCGAGGCTGAAGTGGTTAAAGGGTTATGGTCATCATACAGTGACTAGACGAAAAAAAATCTCCAAAAATCTGTACTTTGGACCGTTCGTTATTTTTTTGCCCAGTTAATGGAAATATTTCTAAGGAATAGGTTGGAAAACGTCTGTAAAAAAAATACCTGTATTAGACAGTAATCTGCTCCCTCCTCCCCCCCTCAAAAGTGCCAAATGGGACACCAGGGGGGGGGGGGGGGGATTCCAAAAATCAGAATCTAGTTTTGGGTGGAACTTCGCTTTAAGCACTCTGACCTGAAATCTATGGGGCAACAAATGTCCAAATCTACCCGATAAGCAGATCCTGTACATCAGGGCTCGACAAATCCCGGTCGCCAGGGCGACTAGAAATAGCCTCCTGGCGACTTGGCTTGGAAGGTGGGCAAGTCCCCAGCTCTTCCTTGTGTGAGCTGGCGCCATCTGGTGGTGGCCGTTGGTATTACAAGTTAAGCATTACAAGTTAAACAGCAATTCTAATGTCATTTTTCACTGCCATCTTCTTCCCTCTAATTAGAACCCCCAAACATTATATATATTTTTTATCCTAACACCCTAGAGAATAAAATGGCGATCGTTGCAATACTTTCTGTCACGCCATATTTGCGCAGCGGTCTTACAAGCGCACTTTTTTGGGAAAAAATTACACTTTTTTTAATTAAAAAATAAGACGACAGTAAAGTTATCCCCATTTTTTTTTTTTATATTATGAAAGATAATATTACGCCGAGTAAATTCATACCCAACATGTTGCGCTTCCAAATTGCGCTCGCTCGTGGAATGCCGACAAACTTTTACCCTTTAAAATCTTCATAGGCGACGTTTAAAAAATTCTACAGGTTGCATGTGAGTTACAGAGGAGGTCTAGGGCTAGAATTATTGCTCTCGCTCTACCAAACGCGGCGATACCTCACATGTGTGGTTTGAACATCGTTTACCTATGCGGGCGCTGCTTACGTATGTGTTCGCTTCTGCGCGCAATCTCGTCGGGACGGGGCGCGTTTTCTGGCTCCTAACTTTTTTTGCTGGCTCCTAGATTCCAAGCAAATTTGTCAAACCCTGCTGTACATTATCTAGCAACAAGTGCATGAGTACTCAGGTGTAAACAGGTAACATTTAAAGCAGAAATAAACCCTCCTATTCTTTACAGCGGCCATCTTAGCCTCTGTTTGACCTGCAGTTGCCATGACGCTGCACATGTGATCAGTTCTGACACCAACCATTTGATGGCATGACAGTTCATTTGACAGCCCAAGCAAATGTGACAGTTTTGATTCACAGCACACCTTGATTGGTCACCGTTTGGCATGACAGATAAACTGATGGGTTCAGTTCCACTTTAGAACAATGGCATGTTAAAGCGGTTGTAAACCGCATAAACAATTTTATTTTATTTTTTTCAAACCTGCAAGGCAAAAGACATAAGCAGCTAGTATGCACCACATACTAGCTGATTATGAAATACTTACCTCGGAACGAGGTGAAGAACACTTACCTGGTCCACGCCGAGCAAGATGTCATCTTGCTCCGGCGTGTCTTCCGGGTATCGCCGCTCCAGCGCTGTGATTGGCTGGAGCGGCGATGACGTCGCGCGTGCGCGGGAGATTTAAAATCGGCAAGGGTCGGCGGCTGCCGGTCCTTTCGCCGTGGATTCCCTCCTGCGCATGCGCCGCTGCAATCAGTGGCGCATTGCGAGGGGAATATCCCCTAAACTGTACAGGTTTAGGAGATATTCTTTATACCTACAGGTAAGCCTTATTATAGGCTTACCTGTAGGCAAAAGTCAAAAAGTGGGTTTACAACCACTTTAAGTGTTTTGTAGCTTCAAGCTACAGAATGCTCAGGTGTGAATGGGGCCCAAATGTGTAGAATGGAATAGAACTTTTCAATGCTCACGAGACAACTTCTTTTCATTACATAATCTAAATCTGGTGATCCTGTCATGAAAGACCTTCTTCAGGCACTTCCTGTTATAGGGAGACAACGCTCGGTCCCTGTCTCCCATTCATTTCTGTGTCTCTGATAGAGACAAGTAGCTGTTTCTACACGCATTTTTCAGACATAGTCCACTGTTGTCATCAGAAAACCCGCCCTGAAAAATTCCTTGCAGACATTGCTGGACTATGGCAGACTAAGGCCCCTTTCACACGGGGCGGATCAGTAATGATCCGCCCCGTGAACCTCCACTTGCTCAGCGGGGATCGCTCCGTTGATCCCCGCTGAGCTGGCGGATGACAGGGCAGTCCCCGCACACTGTGCAGGGACCGCCCTTTCTTTTCTCCGCTCGGATGAACACGGACCGTATGTCCATGTTCACCCAATCCGATCCGCGAGACGGATGGAAAAGTAGTTTTATCCTCCGTCACACTTTGGCGGATCGGAGCGGGTCGGATGTCAGCGGGCATGTCACCGCTGACATCTGTGGCTCCATAGAGGAGCACGGAGCGCCCGTTCAGGTCCGCAAAAATAACTGACAGACGGACCTGAACGGGCAGCCCGTGTGAAAGAGCCCTAAAGCCTCGTACACACGATCGGATTTCCGTCAGACAAAGCCTTGGACTTTTGTCCGAAGGGCGTTGGCCGTGAACTTGTTCTGCATACAGACGGCAGAACTTTGTCAGCCAACATTCACGAAACTACGTGCTCTTTAGTGCCACCCTTTGGGAAACTTTTGCCCAAAGGGTGTTGTCGGATTTTCCGATCGTATGCACAGAAGCCCGTCGGACAAAACTCCAAAGTACAAACACGTAGGCTCAGAAGCAATGCTCACCATAACATTAACAGAAGTTGCCAAAAGGGTGGCGCTAAAGAGCGGAAAAATCACATAGTTTCATGTTTGTTGGCCAACAATTATTTGCCGTTTGTATGCAACACAAGTTCACGGCCAACACCCTTCTGACAAAAGTCCTACGCTTTGCCCGATGGAAATCCGATCGTGTGTATGAGGCTTTAGACAGACTCCAAGTGCATATAGCAATTCTATCACGAGCCTCTCTATGATCCTCTGTCATCAGGTACATACAAGCTCCTCTAACATGCATAGGGGTCCTTTGTCAGCGCTCATGCATGTAGCTCCCTCACCACGAGCAATGGCTGTAGCTCCTATTATCAGGAATAAGGATGAGCTTTGGGTTTATTCTGAACTGAACACAGAAGGAAGCCGTCACTCCCACCTAATTAACTGTAGACAGGGCATTCCCCACACCGCATGTACACAACAGGGTGGGGATAGGATAGTGTGACATCACTATCCTAATATGACCATATTAGGGCAAAAGACATGGATCCAACATGGCCATATATTGGGTCAATGATGTCACAAGCATTTCCTACGCCTTTGTGTACGTGCGGCTACAGGGAATGACCCGGCCATAGTAGATTGGACGGTGGTAGGTGCGAGTGACAGCTTGAACACAAGTCCAGAACAAACCCGGGCTCTTCCCTAATGAGGACCCCAGAGGTGGACTGACCATTCGGGCACTGCCCGAGGGCCCCATGCCACTGGGGGGGGGGGGCCCATCAGGGTTGTCAGCCTAATGTAAAACCAGGGACAGTATGTAAAAGTCTTCTTTTTTTCTTTTTAAATCCCAAGATTATAGCTGCCCTGCCTCTCCAGTACCTTTTCAGTGTATGTATGTATACTGTGGCCCAGATTCACGTAGAAGCGCGTATCTTTGTGCGGGCGTAACGTATCCTATTTATGTTACGCCTTCGCAACTTTGACAGGCAAGTGCTGTATTCTCAAACCAAAGTTGTGGCGGCGTAACGTAAATAAGCCGGCGTAAGCCCGCCTAATTCAAATGTGGAAGATGTGGGCGTGTGTTATGTAAATTTAATGTGACCCCGCGTAAATTACGCTTTTTAAGAACGGCGCATGCGCCGTCTGTGAAAGTATCCCAGTGCGCATGCTCCAAATGAACCCGCAAGCAGCCAATGCTTTCGACGTGAACGTAAATGACGCCCAGCCCTATTCGCTAACGACTTACGCAAACAATGTAAAATTTTCAAAATTCGACGCGGGAACGACGTCCATACTTAACATTGGTACGCCTCATATAGCAGGGGTAACTTTACGCCGGGAAAAGCCTAACGTAAATCGGCCGGGCGTACGTTCGTGAATTGGCGTATCTAGCGGATTTACATATTTCTAGGCGTAAATCAGCGTACACGCCCCTAGCGGTCAGCGTAAATATGCAGTTAAGATACGACGGCGTAAGAGACTTACGCCGGTCGGATCTAATACAAATCTATGCGTAACTGATTCTAAGAATCAGGCGCATAGATACGACGACTCGGACTCAGAGTTACGACAGCATATTTGGAGATACGCCGGCGTAAATCGTACGAGAATCCGGGCCAAAGTGTGTATACTGTGTGGCCCCATAATCGATCGTCGGTAAGACAGCAGGGACGTGGAGCTCTGTGTGTAAACACAGAGCTCCACGTGCTGTCAGAGGAGAGGAGACCGATCTGTGTCCCTTGTACATAGGGACACAGCATCGGTCACCTCCCCCAGTCAGTCCCCTCCCCCCACACAGTTAGAACACACCCAGGATACACATTTAACCCCTTCCTCACCCCCTAGTGTTAACCACCTTCCCTGCCAGTCACATTTATACAGTAATTAGTGCATTTTTATAGCACTGATCGCTGTATAAATGTGAATGGTCCCAAATTTGTGTCAAAAGTGTCCGATACGTCAGCCGCAATATCGCAGTCTCAATAAAAAAAAAAAGAATTAAAAAAAATCATAATTCTGTTCCCCATTTTGTAGGCGCTATAACTTTTGCGCAAACCAGTCGCTTATTGCGATTTTTTTTTTTTTTTTACAAAAATACGTCGAAAAATACGTATCGTTTTTTTTTTTTTTTAAATTGGGATATTTATTATAGCAACAAGTAAAAAATAATTTAAAAAAATATATATATGACGCTCTTTTTTTGTTTATAGCGCAAAAAATAAAAACCGCAGAGGTGATCAAATACCACCAAAATAAAGCTCTATTTGTGGGGAAAAAAGGACAACAATTTTGTTTGGGAGCCACGTCGCACGACCGCGCAAATGTCAGTTAAAGCGGCGCAGTGCCGGAAGCTGAAATTTCGCCTGGGCACGAAGGGGGTTTATGTGCCCAGTAAGCAAGTGGTTAATAGTTGCATCATTCTACTTACACGGCTCTGGGAGTACACAACTGTGTATCGTAAACCCACCCCCCAGGTGTTCTGCATGCAGATCCCCCAGCATGAGCCTTGGATGTAACCCCGATTGTCAGGACCCATAAATGCAGCTTCTCTACTACGGAGCATTAGGTATGAGCTCAGGCATATTCTAACCATAGCCTGAACCCATCCGAGTGAGCCTATCAGGAAGCTGCCACTTATACTGGGCCAATCATAAGCAGCCACAGCATTCCATGCCTTGCAGCTGTAAATATACAAGGGGCGTGTATACATGGGGCAGGGAGTGCCTCGGCCAATTAGGATTGGCCCAGTACAGGTGACAGCTTCCCGATAGGCTCACTCAGATGGGTTCAGGCTATGGTTAGAATGTGGCTCATCCCGTGATAGTTCTCATCAGGACCCATGAATGTAACATGCACCGCTACAATCTTTGTGCAGCACCCCGACCACTTATCAGATTTGTAATGCGATACCTTTCAGTTTAGTATCCTGCAGCTCTTTCACCATGAGCCATGGATGTAGCTCCTGTTATCAGAGCTGCACCATTCTGTCTAAAATGAGACTAGAAGATAGATCACAATTCTCTCACCATTCTCGCGGCGTAACATCATCTTTGACATTAAAACAAAAAATTGGGCCAACTTTACTGTTTTTTTTTCATTGAAGTGTATTTTCCCTAAAAAAAATGCATTTGAAAGACAGCTGGGCAAATACAGTGCGACATAAAATATTGCAGAAATTGCCATTTTATTCCCTAGGGTCTCTGCTAATATATAATAATGTTTGGGGTTGCAAGTAATTTTCTAGCAACAAATATTGATTTTAACTTAAGAAACAAGTATCAGAAAAAGATTTAGACTTTAAAGGGGAGTTCCAGCCATTTGTATGTTTATTAAAAGTCAGCAGCAACAAAAAGTGTAGCTGCTGGCTTTTAATAAACAGGCACTTACCTGCTCCAGCGACGCGCCGGCCGGGGCTCCGCTCCTCTCCCCCCCTCCCCGGCCGGCGTCTTCATCTTCAGTGTGGGCACCCGGCCGTGACAGCTTTCGGCTTCACGGCCGGGCACCCACTGCGCATGCGCGAGCGCGAGCGGCGCGGCACTGAGCATGCGCGAGCGGCGCGGCCCGGCGCCGCGCCGTGTAATTGGCCAGGAGATCGCCTAGGACCTGTGACGTGTCCTAGGCGATCGCCTACAGCAGCCACTTCCTGAAGGCGACTAAGCTTAGTCCCCTACAGGAAGGAGGAAGTGGGACAGGAAGTCCCACTCGTGCTGAAGCCCCCACTACCCCCCCCAAAAAAATGACATGCCAAATGTGGCATGTAAGGGGGAGAGGAGTGGGTTAAGAGGAAGTTCCAAATTTGGGTGGAACTCCTCTTTAAGTTTAACCACTTCCCGCCCGTTCAATAGCATATTGACGTCCGGGAAGTGGTTGTGAAATCCTGACTGGACGTCTATTGACGTCCTGTAGTATTTACTGGGGGCGCGCAGCACGGCGATCGGTGATGCGAGGTGCATTTCCGATCTCGGTAAAGACCCTCAGGCGGAGGCTCTTTACCACGTGATCAGCCATTGTTGTCAACCACGGCTGATCACGATGTAAACAGGAAGAGCCGTTGATCGGCTCTTCCTCACTCGCGTCTGACAGACGCGAGTAGAGGAGAGCCGATCGGCGGCTCTCCTGACAGGTGGGGTTCGCGCTGATTGTTTATCAGCGCAGCCCCCCCTCAGATGCCAACACTGGACCACCAGGGAGTGCCCCCCAGTGCAAAAAAAAAAAACACAATCGATGCCAGTGCCCACAAATGGGCACTGACTGGCAACATGGGCACTGGATAAAATGATGCCCAGCAATGCCATCAGTGCCACCCCTCAGTGTCTATCAGTACCACCCAGTGTCCATCAATGTCCATCTATGCCC
This sequence comes from Rana temporaria, assembly GCF_905171775.1. NCBI lineage: Eukaryota > Metazoa > Chordata > Amphibia > Anura > Ranidae > Rana > Rana temporaria. Next base: position 37,253,836 of record NC_053492.1, on the reverse strand, counting down.
ACCTATCAGTGCCCATCTGTGCCACCCATAAGTACCCATAAGTGCCACCCATGAGTGCCCATCAGTGCCGCCTATGAGTGCACATCAGTGCCGCCTATGAGTGCCCATCAGTGCCGCCTATGAGTGCCCATCAGTTCCACCCATAAGTGCCACCCATGAGTGCCCATCAGTGCCGCCTATGAGTGCCCATCAGTGCCGCCTATGAGTGCCCATCAGTGCCGCCTATGAGTGCCCATCAGTGCCGCATACCAGCGCCGCCTATCGGTGCCCATCAGTGCCACCTCATCAGTGCCCTTAATTGAAGAAGAAAACTTACTTATTTACAAAAAAATTTACAGAAAAAATAAAAACTATTTTTTTTAAAAAAATGTCGGTCTTTTTTTAGTTGTTGCACAAGAGATAAAAATCGCAGAGGTGATCAAATACCACCAAACGAAAGCTCTATTTGTGGGAAAAAAATGATAAAAATGTCATTTGGGTACAGTGTAGCATGATCGTGCAATTGTCATTCAAATTGCGACAGCGCTGAAAGCTGAAAATTGGCTTGGGCAGGAAGGTGCGTAAGTGCCCTGTATGGAAGTGGTTAGAACTTCCTGCATTTACACAAGTTTCTCCCTTTGATCTATTCTAAGGCCTCATTCAGACGAGGCGGATCCCTCGCTACGGAGTCCGCCAGCTCAGCCGGAGATCTCTCCGTTGATCTCCGCTGAGCTGGCGGATGACAAGTCCCTCTCTGCTCACTGAGCGGGGAGGGGCTTGTCCAGCACCTCTGTCTCCTATGGAGAGATCGGAAGAAAACGGACAGCATGTCCATTTTCATCAGATCTCACCCGATCTGATATGGACGGAAGGCGATGTATCGCCATACGTCTAATTTTAGCGGGTCGGATATCAGCAGACATGTCACCACTGATATCCGACACTCCATAGGCTTGCATGGAGCAACCATTCAGGTCCACTGAAAAAAAAAAAAAACTGACAGGTGGACCTGATGTGAAAGAGGCCTAGGAAGGAAGCATTAGTTACAATGTTTCATGTTGTTAAAAACTTGGCAGACTGCCCAGATATTTTCTTTTGACATCTGATAAGTCTCTACTTTATATGAAAGAATCGTCAAACTCTGCATTGGAGATCGTCAGGGGGGTGAATCGAGATCACAATTTTTTAACAAATAATTGTGCAGCTCTACCTATTATCAGGACACATATGAAGCATGCAGCTCGTCTACCACAAGCTGTGTATGCGATACTTCTCAGTTTAGTATCCTACAACTCCTCTATTATGAGCTATGGATGTATCTCCCATTATCAACACCCAGAAATCTAACACACAGCTCCTCTATTACTAATCATGTATGCAATATAAAAACTTCTCAGTACCCTACGGCTCCTCTACCATGGTGGTAGGGCTGTAGCTCCTATGATCAGCAACCATAAATGTAATTTGCAGCTCCTCTACTACTAATCGTGTGCAATGTGAAACTTCTCAGCTTAGTACCTTACAGTTCTTCTACCTCAAGCCATGGATTTACCTCTTATTATTAGATCCCATAAATGTAACATGCAGCTCTTCTACTACTGAAGATATATGCAATGTGATACTTTTCAGATTCATACCCCTACAGCTCTTCTACCACGAGCCATGGATGGACCCCCTTTTATCAGCACCCACAAATGTGACGTGCAACTCCTCTTCTACTCATCGTGTATGCAATGTAATACGTCTCAGTTTAGTTTCCTACAGCTCCTCTACCATAAACTATGGATGCAGCTAATATTATCAGGACCCCTATATACGCAACAAGCAGCTCGTCAACCATAAGCCTTGGATGTAGCTCCTAATGTCAGGGTCACATCTCTACTACTAATCCTATATACACACACACAGTGTGAAATCTCTTAGCTTATTATCCTACAGCTCCTTTACCATGGAGGTATGGATACAGCTCCTATTATAAACACCCATAAATGTGACGTGCAGCTCCTCTACTACTCATCATGTATGCAATGTGATACGTCTCAGTTTAGTTTCCTACAGCTCCTCTACCATAAACTATGGATGCAGCTCCTATTATCAGCATCCATAAATGTTACATGCAGCACCTTTACCTCTAAAGATGAATGCAATGTGAAATGTCTCAGTTTATCATCCCATAGCTCCCTCTCCATAAGCTATGGATGTAGCTCCTATTATGAGGGCACTACCACCAGCCGCGGACGCAGCTCCTACCACCAGCCGCGGATGCAGCTCTATCTACCCGCAGCTCCTTCTACCACCAGCCGCGGACGCAGCTCCTTCTACCACCAGCCGCGGACGCAGCTCCTTCTACCACCAGCCGCGGACGCAGCTCCTTCTACCACCAGCCGCGGACGCAGCTCCTTCTACCACCAGCCGCGGACGCAGCTCCCTCTCCATAAACCATGGATGTAGCTCCTATTATGAGGGCACTACCACCAGCTGCGGATGCAGCTCCTTCTACCACCAGCCGCGGACGCAGCTCCCTCTCCATAAACCAAGGATGTAGCTCCTATTATGAGGGCACTACCACCAGCCGCGGACGCAGCTCCTTCTACCACCAGCTGCGGACGCAGCTCCTTCTACCACCAGCCGCGGACGCAGCTCATTCTCCATAAGCTATGGATGTAGCACCTATTATGAGGGCACTACCACCAGCCGTGGACGCAGCTCCTTCTACCACCAGCTGCGGACGCAGCTCCTTCTACCACCAGCTGCGGACGCAGCTCCTACCACCAGCCGCGGATGCAGCTCTATCTATCACCAGCCGCAGCTCCTTATAGCACCAGCCGTGGATGCAGCTCCTTCTACCACCAGCCACAGCTCCTACCACCAGCTGCGGACCAGCTCCCTCTCCATAATCTATGGATGTAGCTCCTATTATGAGGGCACTACCACCAGCCGCGGATGCAGCTCCTTCTACCACCAGCCACGGATGCAGCTCCCTCTCCATAAACCATGGATGTAGCTCCTATTATGAGGGCACTACCACCAGCCGCGGACGCAGCTCCTTCTACCACCAACCGCGGACGCAGCTCCATCTACCACCAGCCGCTGACGCAGCTCCATCTACCACCAGCCGCAGCTCCATCTACCACCAGCCGCAGCTCCATCTACCACCAGCCGCAGCTCCATCTACCACCAGCCGCAGCTCCATCTACCACCAGCCGCAGCTCCATCTACCACCAGCCGCGGACCAGCTCCCTCTCCATAAGCCATGGATGTAGCTCCTATTATGAGGACACTACCACCAGCCGCGGACGCAGCTCCTTCTACCACCAGCCGCGGACACAGCTCCTTCTACCACCAGCCGTGGACGCAGCTCCTTCTACCACCAGCCGTGGACGCAGCTCCTTCTACCACCAGCCATGGATGCAGCTCTTATTATAAGCACCCATAAATGTAAAATGCAGCTCCTCTACTACTAATCATGTATTACAGTGTCAAACTTTTTAGTTTAATACCCTACAGGTCTTCTACCACGAGCCATGGATGGACCTCTTATTATCAACACTCATAAATGTGACATGCAGCGCCTCTACTACTCATGAATGCAATGTGATACGCCTCGGTTTATTTTCCTGCACATCCTCCACCATAAACTATGGAAGCAGCTCCTATTATCAGGACTCATAAACATAACATGCAACTCTATTACCACTAAAGATATATGCAATGTGAAATGTCTCAGTTTAGCATCCTATAGCTCCCTCTCCATAAGCCGTGGATAGAGCTCCTATCATGAGGACACATCTGGGGCATGCAGCTCTTCAATCAGGCATGCAGCTCCCCTACTACTAATTATACATACATTCTGAATCTTTGCAGTTTACTATTCTACAGCTCCTCTACCACCAATCCTTTAATACAATTTGAAACCTCTCAGTCTAGTATCCAACAGCTCCTCTACCACTAGTCATGGATGAAGCTCCTACTGACCCACAAACATGCAGCTCGTCTACTACTAAAAGATGTATGCAATGTGATAATTTAGTATCCTATATCTCCCTCCACCATAAGCAATGGATGCAGCTCTGTGATTATGCGTGCAGCTCCGTCATTGCGCCTGCAGCTCCGTCATTGCGCGTGTCTTGATTGTGTGTGCAGCTCCGTCATTGTGCGTGCAGCTCTGTGATTGTGCGTGCCTTGAATGTGCGTGCAGCTCTGTGATTGTGCGTGCATCTCCGTCATTGTGTGTGCAGCTCCGTCATTGTGCGTGCAGCTCCGTCATTGTGCGTGTCTTGATTGTGCGTGCAGCTCCATCATTGTGCGTGCAGCTCCGTCATTGAGCGTGCAGCTCTGCGATTGAGCGTGCCTTGAATGTGCGTGCAGCTCTGCGATTGTGCGTGCCTTGAATGTGCGTGCAGCTCCATCATTGTGCGTGCAGCTCCGTCATTGTGCGTGTCTTGATTGTGTGTGCAGCTCTGTCATTGTGCGTGTCTTGATTGTAGGTGCAGCTCCGTCACTGTGCGTGCAGCTCCGTCACTGTGCGTGCAGCTCCGTCACTGTGCGTGCAGCTCCGTCACTGTGCGTGCAGCTCCGTCACTGTGCGTGCAGCTCCGTCACTGTGCGTGCAGCTCCGTCACTGTGCGTGCAGCTCCGTCACTGTGCGTGCAGCTCCGTCACTGTGCGTGCAGCTCCGTCATTGTGCGTGCAGCTCCGTCATTGTGCGTGCAGCTCCGTCATTGTGCGTGCAGCTCCGTCATTGTGTGTGTGTGATTCTCCTCCCCCATAGCTCTGTGTAGTACGGCCCTCCCTGTCACACATTGACACTGGTGTCTTGCCCTATACTGAGAAGTGTCCATCTATTTAGCCATGACACCATGAATCTCCTCCATCATGGGCCCAATATCCACCTCCTTCGATCATGACTCATCTCTGCAGCTCTTTACCAGTGCATGCATCTTCTCTATTAGTCCTGTACACAGTATGACGCCTCTCAGCCATTTCATACGTGCATCACGTCCCCGCAGCAGTCACACACGTACGAGCTCTGCACACATCCCCTGTCAGCCCCGAATCTCACCTACCGTAACACCCGAGCTCGGTACTGCGTCCTCTCTCAGCTGAGTCCGGTGTAACCCAAACAAATCCCCCTCCCTCCCCTCTCCGAGCCAGACAACAACACCTCGCCCTATGATTGGTCCGCCCAACCACCCATCAGCGCCCAGCTCGCTCATTGGCCACCCAGCCAGCACTTGTGTTCCAAGCCTCGCTGTCAGCTCACATCCCAGGGAGAGTTTAGCTGCTATGGCAACCTTGGAGTGCAGGGGCGGGACAGAGGCGGAGACGTCACCCAGGGAAAGCAGTTGGGGGGGGGGGGTTCTCCTCAGTGACAGCTGCTGCTGTGGCTGACCAATCAGCGGCCTCTGTGACTGCCCTGATGTTCCCTAGCCAGAATGATCTATTTACTGGAAGCAGAGGACCTATAGAATAAAATTGTTGTCATTTTGTTATAGAGATGATATCTCTGCAACTGTTTATAAAAGCTGCATTTTCATACATAAAATTAATAATAACAGTAAACACAAAGGCAATAAAATCCACACATTTAAAAAAAAAAAAAAAAAGCTATGCAAATACTGCTTGACATAAAAATTTGCAACGATTGTCATTTTGTATATAATGTTTTGGGGGTTATAAGTAATTTTCTGGGGGGGGGGATACTCCTTTCAACTCAGTGCCAGAAAAGGCTTGATGTTTCATGTGGATAGTGTAATAATTTTGTTCATGCTCATGTTTATTTTTTTTTATTTTTTATAAATTCTTTATTTTAGTTTTTCTTTCACAAAGATATTAAAGCGGATGTTCCGCCAAAAAGAAATATTAAAAGCCAGCAGCTACAAATACTGCAGCTGCTGACTTTTAATATTAGGACACTTACCTGTCCTGGAGTCCAGCGGCGTCCGCAGCAGAGGACGAGCGATCACTCGTCACCCTGCTGCTCCCGCCTCCATCCACGCTGAGGGAACCAGGAAGTGAAGCGCTCCGGGCTTCACTGCCCGGTTCCCTACGGCGCATGCGCGAGTCGCGCTGCGCCTGCCGATTGGCTCCCGCTGTGTGCTGGGAGCCGAGTGTTCCCAGCACACAACAGGGGGGGGGGGCAACGGGATGTGACGCAATGCCCCCCTTTTTTTGGCCGTGAATGCCGGGCCGGAAGTGGGTGCAAATACCTGTCTTTAGACAGGTATCTGCACCCCCCTCCCCCCTGAAAGGTGTCAAATGTGACACCGGAGGGGGGGAGGGTGCCGATCAGCGCGACTTCACTTTAGGGTGGAGAACCGCTTTAATACATGATTTCATAAAATAAATCTATACAACAGTTCTGTTGTTTTAACCACTTCCCACCCCGTCAATAGCAGATTGACGTCCGGGAAGTGGTTCTGTTAACCATGACTGGACGTCATATGACGTCCAGCAGGATATCACCCGCATCGCGGCGATCGGTGGTGCGGTGTGTCAGTCTGACACACCGCTACACTGATCTCGGTAAATAGCCTCCGACGTCCATCATCAGTGCTTATCAGTGCCACCTCATTGGTGCCGCCTTATCAGTGCCCGTCAGTGCAGCCATATCACTGCCCATCATTGAAGAAGAAAACGTACTTGTTTACAAAAAAAATTAACAGAAACAAACAAAAACTTTTTTTTTTTCTAAATTTTAGGTCTTTTTTTATTCGTTGCGCAACAAATAAAAATCGCAGAGGTGATCAAATACCATCAAAAGAAAGCTCTATTTGTGAGAACAAAATGTAGCGCCTGTGTACTTTCAGTACAGGTGCTATCCTAAATTTAGAGGGGGATGAGAGAGTTAGTTAACTCTCATCCAGGTAATTTGTGTAAATTAAAGCGGGAGTTCACCCATAAGACAATTTTTTTCAAAAAATCCCCTTAGATGGATGCTCGTTTTGTCTAGGGGAATCGGCTATTTGTTTTACAATATGATCCGTACTTACCCGTTTTCGAGATGCATCCTCTCCGTCGCTTCCGGGTATGGGTCTTCGGGAGCGAGCGTTCCTTCTTGATTGACAGTCTTCCGAGAGGCTTCCGACGGTCGCATCCATCGCGTCACTAGTAGCCAAAAGAAGCCGAACGTCGGTGCGGCTCTATACTGCGCCTGCGCACCGACGTTCGGCTTCTTTCGGCTACTCGTGACGCAATGGATGCGACCGTCGGAAGCCTCTCGGAAGACTGTCAATCAAAATAGGAACGCCCAGTCCCGCAGCCCATACCCGGAAGCGGCGGAGAAGATGCATCTCGTAAACGGTAAGTAATGCTCATATTTTAAAACAACTAGCCGATTCCCCTAGACAAAACGAGCATCCATCTAAGGGGAAAAAGTTTTATGTAGGGGTGAACCCCCCGCTTTAAGCCTCTGTTTCAGCTGGGCTCTATTGTGTGTTCATTCTGTGTTCCTGAGGTGCCTTTCCACCCCGGGGCGGCAGGTGGCAGCAGTGGAGTTCAGTCTGGAGCGCCTCTTGCCAGCAGCCAATCAAGAGGGGTTTTCCCTCGCGGGGAATGCTGGGGGAGAGTACTTTAGGAACAGACGTCATTCTGGCGGGGTTCGTCTTCTTCTGGTTCCGGGTGCGGCACCCACCTTTAGGGTGACCACACATCACGGGCCCCGGAGATATGGCCTACCAGGCCGGGGCGCACGTGCTACGCGGTGTTCTTAGTTCCGGGACCCTGATGGCCTGGAGCAACTGAAGCTATGGTGGGGCCCCAGCAATCGGCTGGGTCTCCAAATTCTGAGAAGAGATCCCAAGCGAGTTGTGCTGTTCAGTGGGGAGTCAGTCTGAGGAGAGCCAGAGAGGCAGGCGATCCAACAGGGCCTAGACAATCCACTGGGGATCAAGGTGACCAGACACTGAGAGGTTGGATGTCAGCAACATGTCAGTCGGTGACCAAGTGAGAGCTACCTGAGGGAGATTCAGGCACTAAATTCACTGGGAAGATTCACTTCATAATTCTATGTTCGGGGGAAGGGCCCGTGGCAGAGGTTCCTCCCTGATATTCATTTGCACCAGGTCTGTGGCAGAGACTTGTTTTTCTTCCCAGTGCTCCGAGTGATACCCTGGCTACCAGGTCGGTGTGAGAGGCCTGTCCAGGTACACTATACCGTCTCGGCTGGAGGGGCGACGAAAGTAAAGTGTCATTTTGAAGCAGGACTGCTTCTGTTCTGTTGGGCCTGAATCTGCTATTCTTCCTCCTCACCCATCTTTGATCGGTCTACCTCCAGTTTACTGTTTGCCGTGTTGGGCGAGAATAAAAGCACAAGAAAGATACCTGCTGCTCAGACATTCCATTATTGCTGCTCTCATCTATCTACCCCTAGACACTCACAGAGGTAACACGCCATCCCAATCTATAACCAGCAGCTCCTGCGGGGGTAGCGCTACAAAAATGATAACAAATTTGTTTGGGTACAATATAGCATGACAGCGCAATTGTCATTCAAAGTGCGACAGCGCAGAAACCTGAAAATTGGCTTGGGCAGGAAGGTGCGTAAGTGGCGTGCCTGGTATTGAAGTGGTTAAGAACAACATCTTCTTTGCAATAAAGTGGTTGTAAACCCCTCCTTACAACTTGCACCTACAGGTAAGCCTGGTGTAGCGCTACCCCCGCAGGAGCCGCTGATCAGATTGGGATCGGCGTATTAAGTTACCTCTTTTGTGTGGCTTAGTCTAGGGGTGATACTTATGAATGCAGAATAAAGAGCAAGTGTCCAGACATTAAATAGATTTTTCAATGCTTTATTCCAAGGCCCAACACGGCCAACATCAACATGGCACACAATAGAGAAAGGTTGATGAGCTAGAAGAGAACTTTAGTATCAGGCCCTGGATATGAAAGAAAGCAAGTCTGCTCTCAGCAGCAACTTAAAGGGGAGTTCCACCCACATTTTCACTTTTTAAATATAAATACCCCTGTAATACACAAGCTTAATGTATTCTAGTAAAGTTAGTCTGTAAACTAAGGTCCATTTTGTTAGGTTGTTAGAGCATTTAAATAGTTTATAATCTAGAAATAGACCGTGGCCATCTTAAGTGTGGGCATCATGAAGCCAGACTGTATGACTTCCTGGATTTCAGCTTTGCATATCTCGCACATGCTCAGTGCACAAGCAATGTAATAGGTTTCAGTCAGGTTTGCAAGGACTACTGGGAAACATGATGCCTATCCCAGAAACCCTTGCAAATAGCCTAGGCAAATAAGGAGGATGAAGTAATGAAGGACTACAAAATAAAGGTATTTACAAGCAACAAATTAAATAAAAATTGTCCATTCTGAACACTATGAGATTAGAGCATGCAGCACAGACAAACATAAAAAAATGGGTGGAACTCCACTTTAACCACTTAAGCCCCGGACCATATTGCTGCCTAAAGACCCAAGGTGTTTTTACAGTTTGGGACTGCGTCGCTTTAACAGACAATTGCGCGGTCGTGCGACGTGGCTCCCAAACAAAATTGGCGTCCTTTTTTCCCCACAAATAGAGCTTTCTTTTGGTGGTATTTGATCACCTCGGCGGTTTTTATTTTTTGCGCTATAAACAAAAATAGAGCGACAATTTTGAAAAAAATTCAATATTTTTTACTTTTTGCTATAATAAATATCCCCCAAAAACATCTATAAAAAAAAATGTTTTCCTCAGTTTAGGGCGATACGTATTCTTGTACCTATTCTTGGTAAAAAAAAATCGCAATAAGCGTTTATCGATTGGTTTGCGCAAAATTTATAGCGTTTACAAAATAGGGGATAGTTTTATTGCATTTTTATAAAAAAAAAATGTTTTACTACTAATGGCGGCGATCAGCGATTTTTCGTGACTGCGACATTATGGCGGACACTTCGGACAATTTTGACACATTTTTGGGACCATTGTCATTTTCACAGCAAAAAATGCATTTAAATTGCATTCTTTATTGTGAAAATGACAGTTGCAGTTTGGGAGTTAACCACAGGTGGCGCTGTAGGATTTGGTGTACACTGTGTGTGTGTTTACAACTGTAGGGGGGTGTGGCTGTAGGAATGACGTCATCGATCGAGTCTCCCTACATAAGGGATCACTCGATCGATGCAGCGCCATAGTGAAGCACGGGGAAGCCGTGTTTACACACGGCTCTCCACGTTCTTCAGCTCCGGGGAGCGATCGCGACTGAGCGGCTAAAAACAAATAGCCGCGCCGTCGTCCCGGATCGCTCCCCGAGGGGACCCGACCGCCGCAAGTCGCAGGGGGGATCCCGATCGGACCCCCGACCCACGTCTAGGCAGGGACGTACAGGTACGCCAATGTGCCTGTACGTGCCATTCTGCCGACGTATATGTACATGCGGCGGTCGGGAAGGGGTTAAAGCGGAGGTTCACCCGTATATATGACTTTTTCCCCTTAGATGGATGCTCGTTTTGTCTAGGGGAATCGGCTAGTTGTTTTAAAATATGAGCCGTACTTACGGTTTACGAGATGCATCCTCTCCGTCGCTTCCAGGTATGGGCTGCGGGACTGGGCGTTCCTATTTTGATTGACAGTCTTCCGAGAGGCTTCCGACGGTCGCATCCATCGCGTCACGATTTTCCGAAAGAAGCCGAACGTCGGTGCGCAGGCGCAGTATAGAGCCGCACCGACGTTCGGCTTCTTTCGGCTACGAGTGACGCGATGGATGCGACCGTCGGAAGCCTCTCGGAAGACTGTCAATCAAGAAGGAACGCCCGCTCCCGAAGACCCATACCCGGAAGCGACGGAAGAAGATGCATCTCGAAAACGGGTAAGTACGGATCATATTTTAAAACCAATAGCCGATTCCCCTAGACAAAACGAGCAGGAATCTAAGGCTAAAATAGAAACAAAAACCGAATTGGGTGAACTCCCGCTTTAAGGTAATGAAGATCGGATTGAGTCAGTTCAGATAGTGTCACCACTGACAGTTTACACATACCTGTCATGCAGTGTGGTGACTGGATCCCCGATGGTTCATCTAGGCTTCCCGGACAACCTCTCTCTCTAGGTTCTCCCCGAGCCAATTCCCCACCGTACAGCTCCCGGCTTAGGATCCTTTCAGCAGCAGATTTGGACCCAGCAGGTCGCTGGGGCCCCTCTCAAAGTTAGGGTGAAGCTACGCACATGGCGAGACCTCGGCCAAGCAGGCCACGGTGGCGGGGCCCATGGATGCGCGTACCCTGAAGGTGGATACCGCACCTGGAACTTGGGCCCTGCACATAACAGCACTACTCCTGGCGGTTGCCACAGATATACCTCCTCCCAGCATGCCCAACGAGGGAAACTCACCTCTGATTGGCTGCTGAGGAGAAGGCAGGTCTGTCAGAGTCCCTCTAGCGCCAACTGTCACCCAGGGGTGGTAACACACCCCTGGAGCGCAGTCTGACCCACAGGACAACTCCAAACTGACAACAGCCTAAATTTCCATAAATTGTGAATGGGAGTAAACTAACCCTCCCATTCTTACTAAATTTTAGTGTAACGCCCATACTGGAAGTAAGGGGGCACTACACTAGATTAAGGCTTACCTGTAGGTGCAAGAAATATCTCCTTAACCTACACGGTTAAGGAGATATTTGCAGTAAGGACTGCACCGATGTCTACGGTGCAGGCGCACTAAGCATGCCATTTTTGTGAATGGGGCAATGGGGGGGTTAATGTCGTAATCCCGCGCATGCGCGGGAGTGACGTCATCGCCGCTCCAGCCAGTCACAGCGCTGGAGCGGCGATACAAGGAAGAAGATCGTAGGAAACATGGCGGCGGCGGCTGAGAAGACCGAGGAGAACTTCAGGGGCTTTGATCTCAGGTAAGTCAATTATAATGAGCTAGTATGACATGCATACTAGCTCATTATGACTTTCTCTTGCAGGGTTTTAAAAAAAAAAAAAAAAGGTTGAGGGTTTACTTCCTCTTTAACATTAGTTACTCTTTCACCAACAATAACAGTTTTTAAGTTCTCATTTGACTATCTCTTTAATCACACTTTTTATTGGTCTACTATAGTCCCATATCTTTGTTCTATTTTCATTACCCTAAGCTAGGGTGACCAGACATCCCCGGTTTCAGGGGACAGTCCCCGGATTGAGGACACTGTCCCCAGACCAAGTCTGTCCCCTGTTTTGTCCCCGGGTTGTATTTGAACAGGGGCTGGGGCAATTTCAAAGACAGTCAGTGCAGAATTAAAAAAATTATAATTCTTAATTACACGCCCCCGCTCTGCCCCTCCTACTAGCTTAGGGTAGGGTTGCCACCTGTCCAGGATTCACCCGGACAGTTCGGGTTTGGAATCATGCGTCCGGGTTTCAGACTACCTGAAACCCGGACACATTATTCAGACAGGACCAGGGGCAGACTGACAACTCATGGGGCCCCCGGGCAAAAAGAGATTATGGGGCCCCCAGGCAATAGATTATGGGGCCACACAGTATAGATACACACACAAATTTACACACACAGTATACATACACACAGGTACTGGAGAGGCAGGGCAGCTATAATCTTGGGATTTTTTTAAAAACTGATTTTTACATACTGTACCTGGTTTTACTGAGGCTGGCAACCCTGATAGGGCCCCCTAGTGGCATGGGGCCCACAGGCAGTGCCAGAGTGCCCGAATGGTCAGTCCGCCCCTGGAGTAGGGTTGCTGGCTGCAGTTGTCTAAACCGAGGGTGTTGCGCTCTTATTCACGCTTCCCAAAGCCAGCACTAACAAACCATGCCCCCCCCCCCCCCGCCAACACAGATGGGAGAGGAGAGAGGGCTCGATCTGCTCCTCTTCCTTCCACCCCTCTGTGTCTGCCCACACTCCTCAGAAAAGGAAAGTGAGGGCCGGAAATGTGAAGGTCAGCAGCCTCATACCTCCAGATGAGAGGTGCTGACTGCCAAGGGGCGGGTAAACTCACCATTCATCATTAATCATTCTCTCTCCTGCCTCTGAGAGAGTACACCAGGGTAAATCAGGGTTCTCAGAGCACCCCTCACTTTACAGTACCCTTTTACATCAGAGGCCACAGTGTTCCCCTTATATAAGAGCCCTCTCCGTTCTCAGTGTTCCCCCCTTAAATCAGGGTTCCCAGAGTTCTCCCTTACGTCAGAGTCTGCAGAGTCCCCCCTTAAAGTGAAAGGGAACTCTGCATATTCAGATGTAAAAGGGGAACTCTGTGGACTCTGATGTAAAGAGGGACTCTTGTGATTAACTTCATATGATTAGAAATGTTATTTAATTGCAAAATATATGTATAGTTTATACTGTAAAAAAATTAATAAAAAATTGCTGTGCGCCACTAAAGTGTTCGGGTTTGACTTGAAGAAAAGGTGGCAACCCTAGGGGGAGTGTATTTTTTTCCATTATCTGTGCCCCTTTCTGATGATCATGTGCTGGTTGGAGCGGAGGGAATATTTCTTCAGTTCCGATCACATGTTCTTCTGCCTTGGCTCAAGTCCCGGCCTGCTGCCTGCCTGCTTATCTTCTTGCCTTCCCTGGGGGAGTGATCTTCCTCCCCACCCAGTAGTAGCTGGGGCCCGGAGAGTAAAACTTGACAGGCTGTGAGGCTGGCGGCGACGGGCAGAGAGTCGCTGATTGTTGCCATTACTAGGAAAGAAAAAATATGTTCCCGGATTTCATTTTAAAAATCTGGTCACCTTACCCTAAGCTAGGGTGACCAGACATCCACAGTTTCAGGGGACAGTCCCCTGATTGAGGACACTGTCCCCGGACCAAGTCTGTCCCTGGTTTTGACCCCAGATTGGATTTAATAGGCAATTTCAAAGACAGTCAGTGCAGAATTAAAATAAAAAAAATTGAATTACACACCCGCGCTCCGCCGTGCCTACTAGCATAGGGAGGTTGTATTTTTTCCATTATATGTGCCCCTTGCTGATGATCATGTACTGGTCGGAGCGGAGGGAATATTTCTTCAGTTTCGGGCGCATACCCATTCAGCTTCCCTCGCATGTTCTTCTGACTTGGCTCAAATCCTGGCCAGCCACCTGCCTATCTCCCTTGCCTTCCCTGGGGGAGTGATCTTCCTCTGCTCCCCATCCAGTAGTAGCTGGGGCCCAGAGAGTAAAACTTGACAGGCTGTGAGCGGGCGGCGACGGGCAGAGAGTCGCTGATTGTTGCCATTACTAGTAAAGAAAAAATATGTTCCCGGATTTCATTTTAAAAAAATCTGGTCACCTTACCCTAAGCCCCACCCTGGTTATACCCCAATACAAGAAGGAAAGGTATTGTAGCGCCCACTACCTTTTGGTATGTGCTAAAATAGTGTTCATTTGTTTGAAACCTTCAGTGCAGGCAAAATCTAGTCAGGCCTATGCCTTATGCTAGGCCTGGTTGTTTTGATCTGGGACTGGGAGTGTCAGAGTAGCAGTGGGTGTGGCCACCTGTGCTCAGGCTCTGGAGCTCCTCCCCTGCCTTCAGGAGAATCTTCTGGAAGGGGGCGGAGCTGGAGGCTCTGAGTGACAGGCATCTTGTGTGGCAGCTCTGCCAATCCCCAACTAGGGTTGGCAGGGGGCGGGTCTGCTATATAAGCTGAGGTAACATGCCACTGGGGGGGAAGTCGTGAGAGAGAAGAAGATGGGGCAGTAATCTCTGTGTGAGGGGCCCACCAGGTGCTGAGGAGAAAGTCCTGATGGAGGCCACCTTTCTTCAACACCGCATAGGAGGAGTTCAATAGAAAGGAACCTGGAACTGTTATTGCTTGGCTGTGCGGTTGAACCATGTTTCTTCCATGGAATCGAGGACCATGGAACAGGTCAGTGGGTACATGATAGCAAGTGATGGGACCAGAGCAGTCCATTGAGGAGGCTTGGGGATTTTTGCTGTTGCCCCTAGTAACTGAAAGCCACAAGGGGGTGTCTTAGATGGGATGTTGCATGGTCAGTCCTACACAGCAGGATATTACAAGGAGGGACTCTAACCTTATCTCATCTCAATATGGAAGGCTGTGGCCCGGGGAACTCAGCCTTTCCATCACTGGACTATTTGGGCCTAGTAGCCAGGCAGTTACCATTTGCAGTATAGAGACTGTGGGATAAGAGGGGGGTGTATGAGGATACCTTCCGGACACAGGGCTGGCATTTGGATAACTGTTCATCACCACAACAGTCATTCAGAGTGACTTATCCTAAACAGGGCAGCATGAAGGGAGCAATAGTCTGCAGTGATGCAGTTCAAATACAATCTTTGCTGTGCCTATATGTAATATAGAGAGTCCATGGTTTGCGATAGATGTCTTCCTGCTCCCTTAAAGCGGGGGTTCACCCTATATAAAAAAAATGTGTTTTTTTTTTTCCTCTAGCATTAAATTCGGCATAGTAGCGCAAGCTACAGTATGCCTGTCTGTATTTTTTTTATCCCCGTACTCACTGTGTAATTGTATATTGAAGATTCCGGGGAATGGGTCTTCCTATGGAGAGGGAAGGTGATTGACGGCCGGCCCTGGCACGTCACGCTTCTCCGGAAATAGCCGAAATAGGCTTGGCTCTTCACGGCGCCTGCGCATAGCCTGTGCGCAGGCGCCGTGAAGAGCCGAGACCTACTCCGGCTGTCTTCGGGGAGCGTGACGTGCCAGAGCCGGCCGTCAATCATCCTCCCTCTCCATAGGAACGCCCATTTCCCGCGGGAGTCGGAATCTTCAATATACAATTGCACTGTGAGTACGGGGATAAAAAAATACAGACAGGCATACTGTAGCTTGCGCTACTATGCCGAATTTAATGCTAGACTGTTGTTAAGGAGGGTGAACCACCGCTTTAACGTCATTGTAAGATTTTTCCATTAGTTGAATTTTTGTTATTTTAGCAAACCATTCTGATCTAGTAGGAGAGACATTACTTTTCCATAGAGCTGGAATACATGCCTTTGCTGTCGAAAGTACCGTATTTATCGCGGTATAACGCGCTCCCGCGTATACCGCGCACCCCTAAAGTTGCCCCGAATCCTGTGGAAAAAAAAATTTTTTTTTGTACTTACAGTTTTGGTGTCTTGCGCGGCGTCCATCGGCGGCCTCGTCGGGTCCGTCAGCGGCTTCGGGTGTCCTTTTCCTCGGGTGCGGCGTCCGTCTGCGGCTTCGGGTGTCCTCTTCGTCGGGTCCGTCTGCGGCTTCGGGTGTCCTCTTCGTCGGGTCCGGCGTCCTTCTGTGGCGTCCTCCCCGCTCGTTTCCCGCGCCGAGTTTGAATACTGCGCCGACATATACAGAGCGCAGTACACTCGTGTATTGTTGGCAATGCTCGGCTCCTCCCGTGCTGACGTCCTGGATGGCTGCGCTGCTCTCATTCGCTCTAGCCAATCAGCGGCCAGGCTGAGCGGCGAAGAGTATCGCGGGACTTTCAAGGGGTCCACGTCCTGTTAGGGAGAGGAGACCAATGGTATGTCCCTTGTACGTACATCGCTTCTCTACCTTTTGGCTAAGATCAAGTGTAGTATCTTTTCTTATCAGTTGCCAGGAGGTGGTGCTATGCTGACCGTCCCTAGTACCCGGCGAGGGAGAAAGGGATGGCGGACGCTAAGCCTGCTGGCGTGGAGGTGGAAGCCTTCTGATTTGGACGGAGAGGCATGAGGTCGAAGCTGGAGGGCTTGGCCTCTGGCCTGGATTTGGTGGTGCCTGCCCCAGTCAGTTGTTCGGGAGAGAACCCTTGCTCCTCTTTTCGCCGGGAGGAGCGGTTAGTATTTCCCGAATGTGATTAGGTGGGAGGGATGGGGGTTGTGGGTAGTAGTCTGCTTAGGTGGGCTCTCCCCGACCTCTTCTCCTACCTTCCTGGCTGGAAAGGGTGCTGCTGGTCTGGGCCGGGGGTCAGGGACCATTGAAAAGCATGTGGAGATGGTGCCCCTGGAGTGGCAGTCTAGGGGTGCCATACATTGCACTAGTGTTTGAAAGGGGCACTCATCGTGTGGCACCTTAGGTCACTGATCTCCACATACACCTTTTTGACACCTGCCTCTAGGGCCGAGCCTTTTGGCTAGGACCAGGGGAATTTTTGTTTCCTGGCCGGAGGACCGGCCAACGTATTGCACGTTGGTCACTTTCCACTCACCTCTCCCACCTTCCTTCTCCCCCACTTTCTTTTTTATTTTACCTGTTTGTCACGTTTTTGTCTTCTTTTTGTTGGTGCACTGCACTTTATGTGTGATGAGTAGGGCGCTGGTCCTCGGGCCTGCTCTGAAAGTCTTGGGAGTGGGCAGACATGGCCTTCTGGCTTAGTTCGCCTGCTCTTATGGGGTCTCCCTTCGGGGGAGCCTCACCGAGGAGGGTTCTGTTTCGGCAGACCCTCCAAGGATGTTGGGTCCGTATGGCTTTGGCTGAACGGACCACTGTTTACTCGAGTCTCTGCCAGGAGCCTAACGCCCCGGGGGATCAGAGTTGGGTCCTTTTCGGAGGACCAATTGACGCAGCACCCGTCAGTTTTTTGTGTCACTCTTTGTGTGTGTGTGCACATTTTTCTGCACGCCACAGGCTTTTCAATAGAAAAAAATAAATAAAATGGGGACAACCATCGGTCACCTCCCCCAGTCACTCCCCTCCCCCACACAGTAAGAATCACTCCCGGGGTACATATTTAACCCCTTGATGCCCCCTAGTGTTAACCCCTTCCCTGCCAGTCACATTTATACAGTAATCAGTGCATTTTTATAGCACTGTTCGCTGTATAAATGTGAATGGTCCCAAAAATGTGTCAAGTCCATAATATCGCAGTCGTGCCAAAAATCGCAGATCGCCGCCATTACTAGTAAAAAAAAATAATAAAAATAAAATAATAATTCTATCCCCCTATTTTGTAGGCGTTATAACGTTTGCGCAAACCATTCACTGTTTTTTTTTTTTTTTACCAAAAATATGTAGAAGAATACGTATCGGACTAAACTGCCGCCGCAACGTATTTTTTTTTTTTAGAATCCACAAAGAATTCACGCCGTAAGTTACGGCGGCGTAGTGTATCTCTGGCGGCGTAAGGGCGCGGAATTTAAATGGATGTAATGGGGGCGTGTTTTATGTTAACCACTTAACGCCCGCCGCACGCCTATTTACGTCCACGGAATGGCACGTACAGGCAGATGGGCGTATATATATGTCCTTGCCTTCTAGCGGGTGGGGGGTCCGATCGGGACCCCCCCTGCTGCGGGCGGCTTACCTCGGGGAGCGATCCGGGACGACGGCGCGACTATTCGTTTATAGCCGCTCCGTCGCGATCGCTCCCCGGAGCTGAAGAACGGGGAGAGCCGTATGTAAACACGGCTTCCCCGTGCTTCACTGTGGCGGCGTATCGATCGTGTGATCCCTTTTATAGGGAGACTCAATCGATAACGTCAGTCCTACAGCCACACCCCCCTACAGTTGTAAACACACACTAGGTTCACAGTGGTTCTCAACTCCAGTCCTCAAGGCGCCCCAACAGGTCATGTTTTCAGGATTTCTTCAGATGAAATGGCTGTGGTAATTATTAAAGCAGTGAAACTGATCAAATCACCTGTGCAAAATAATGGAAAACCTGAAAACATGACCTGTTGGGGCGCCTTGAGGACTGGAGTTGAGAAACACTGCACTAGGTGAACCCTAACTCCTACAGCGCCCCCTGTGGTTAACTCCCAAACTGCAACTGTCATTTTCACAATAAACAATGCAATTTAAATGCATTTTTTGCTGTGAAAATGACAATGGTCCCAAAAATGTGTCAAAATTGTCCGAAGTGTCCGCCATAGTGTCGCAGTCACGAAAAAAATCGCTGATCGCCGCCAATAGTAGTAAAAAAAAAAAATTTTTATAAAAATGCAAAAAGTAAAAAATATTGAATTTTTTTCAAAATTGTCGCTCTATTTTTGTTTATAGCGCAAAAAATAAAAACCGCAGAGGTGATCAAATACCACCAAAAGAAAGCTCTATTTGTGGGGAAAAAAGGATGCCAATTTCGTTTGGCAGCCACGTCGCACAACCACGCAATTGTCTGTTAAAGCGATGCAGTGCCGAATCGCAAAACCTGGCCTGGGCATTTAGCTGCCTAAAGGTCCGGGGCTTAAGTGGTTAATACATCGTGTTAACAACGTAAACAACTTTTTTTTTAACTGCGCATGCACCGTCCATGGGGGTATCCCAGTGTGCATGCTTGAAATTAACCCGGAAAAAGCCAATGCTTCCGACGCTGACGTCATTCTACGCAAATCCCTATTCGCAAACGACTTACGCAAACGACATAAAAATTTCAAAATTGTACGCGGGCCATACTTAACATTGAGTATGCCTCATAACAGCACCTTTAACTATACGCCGGAAAAAGCCGAACAAAAACGACGTAAAAAAATGCGCCGGACGTACGTTTGCGGATCGCCGTAAATAGTTAATTTGCATACTCGATGCGGATTTCGACGGAAACGCCACCTAGCAGCCGCCCAAAAAATTACATCTAAGATCCGACGGCGTACTAAGACATACGCCTGTCGGATCGATCCCAGATGCCGTTGTATATTTTGTGGATACAAAACAAAGATGCGACGCGGGAAATTTAAAATTACGTTCATCTCCACACCCATTGCTTCTGATTTATTGTAATTTACCTTAAAGTTGGATAGCCCCTCATACTTGCGTATCTCAGATAGTAATGAGGGAAGGGACAATGCTGGAGAGGTTATAAAGAACAAAGGATCATCCGCATATGCGGCAAGTTTATGTCCCTTCCCTTTTGATGTTTTGCCCCTGATATCTGAATTGGCAATTATTGATCTTAAAAAGGGGTTCCAGCATCAGGATAAAAATGATAGCCGATAGTGGACAACCCTGTCGTGTTCCATTGCATATGGAAAAAGGTTCTGACAGTATGTCATTTAGCTTGACCCTGGCTTTGGGGAAGGAATGACCCAATTTTGCATCCCCTTCCTTAGTCCTATAGGTTGCATAGTAGCTCTCAGAAAGGTCCAGTCTACCCTATAAAACGCTTTTTCTGCATTTGTGGATATAAGCACTAGGGGAAAAACTTGAGAAAAATGTATAGCACTTATGACCCGTTGCGTATTTTCTCTACTTTCTCTCTCAGGGGTGAATCCCACGTGATCAGGATGTATTAGAGGGGATATACAGCAATAGTCTATTTGCAAGTATTTTCGTGAGAATCTTTAAATCCGCATTTAGCAATGAAATTGGACGGTAACTTGAACATTGGGACGGATCTTTCACCTCCTTGGGTATTACTGTTATATGAGCATCGTTTGCCCTCGTATCGAATTAAACGGCGCCAAAAATCTTGGCGCCCGTTTTTCAGAGACGGTCTTTTAATATCGCAGGGTAAACCCGTCCGGGCCAGGGGCCTTGCCCAGTTTTAGAGATTTGAGGGCAGCTGCGAATTCTTCTGTGGTAATTGGGCCATCTAGACTCATCTCTTTTGATACCAAACAATACAGGAACAGGATACAGGAACAACAAGCGCCCAGAGGCGATTAAGTTCGCATGTGTTGCGCTATATAAGTTTTTCATTCTTTCATTCATCTATGTCCTCTGCTGACTCATCCGGAAGTCTCTGCATTCCCGACGCGCCATCCCCTCCATTCCATTGTTGATCCTCTCATATAGGCTTGCATAGTAATCTCTTTTGCTCATGTTTCTTCTATACACATAATATTTAGTACAGATCTCTATCTGTATGAAGCGTTGGTGGTATAGTGGTGAGCATAGCTGCCTTCCAAGCAGTTGACCCGGGTTCGATTCCCGGCCAACGCAAGCACACATTTTCTTCCCCTCTCTTGTCTAATCTCAAATAAACTATATTTATTAATGACATGTTTGTTTAGTGTTGCATGCCACCTCCTATGATAAACAATTATTCTTGGTTTGAATGAGAATAACACACACATAGTGGTTACAGAATTGTGTCACTACTGACTCCTCCCAGAGTCAGCTTCAACTCCTTCGATAGCTCAGTTGGTAGAGCGGAGGACTGTAGAGGAAAATCACTCAGGAATCCTTAGGTCGCTGGTTCAATTCCGGCTCGAAGGAAGCTTTTTTAATTTTCTACAGCTCCAAGGTTTTAACCTTTGTTCCCATGGATAATGCATTAGTCATAGTTACACCATATGACGTCGAACACATTTTTAAATGTAGTACAAACTCGTATATAAGAAAACTGAGTGCATTTCAAAGAGTCTGGTTTAAACTATTGTGCTACTTTCATGTGCATTTAAAAAAAAGCATGCTGCATTTCTTTTCACTTGAAAGCAAATGGAATGCCTTGCAAAATCATGTAAATCTAACTTGGTAAAAAAAAAACAATGTACATAAATAATGCCTGAGGCTCCATTCACACCTGATCGAGGGCTGAATGAGCACCGATTCCACCCCCGCGTTTTCAAATTGCTGCAAAAAGCAGGGCGTGTTTGCGATGCCATTACTTCGTAATGCCACCCCAATCGTTGTGCGATTTTGCCGCAATCGTTGCAGTCCAATTGCAATGTGAAGAAGCTTGTATTCCTTGTTTTGCGATTAGAGTAGTTTACCACGTGACAATCGCAGCAAAATTGTAGCGCAATTGGAGTGCCAATAACCACTTCAGCCCCGGAAGAATTAGCTGCCCAATGACCGGGTCATTTTTTGCGATTCGGCACTGCGTCGCTTTAACTGACAATTGAGCTGTCCTGCGACATTGTACCCAAACAAAAGTCCTCCAGTCCACCCCCCCCCCACACACACACACACAAATAGAGCTTTATTTTGGTGGTATTTGATCATCTCTGCGGTTCTTATTTTTTGCACTATAAACAAAAAAAGAGTGAACATTTTGAAAAAAAAACACAATATTTTGTACTTTTTGCTATAATAAATATCCCCATTTATAAAAAAAAGCAAATTTTAATGCCAATATGTATTCTTCTACGTATTTTTGGGAATTAAAAATCACAATAAGCCTATATTTGGTTTGCGCAAAAGTTATAGCATCTACAAAATAGGGGATAGATTCATAGCATTTTAATGTATTTTTTTTTACTAGTAATGGCGACTTTTTTTTTTTTTTTTTTAACACATTTTTGGGGCCATTGTAATTTTTATAGCGATCAGTGCTATAAAAATGCACTAATTACTATGTAAATGACACTAGTAGGGAAGGGGTTAACCACTAGGGGGTGATCAAGTGTGTTCTAACTAAAAGGGGGATGTGACTGATTAGGGCAGTGGTTCTCAACCTGGGGTCGGGACCCCCTCGGGGGTCGAATGACGATTTGCCAGGGGTCACTAAATCCTGGGCTGTTCCTGAAGCCCGCGCTGCTCTCCCAGCCTTTTCGCAGCCACCCGGCATGGCTGGGGGTCAGTGACTACAGGCCAGCACTGCCACTCATCCCAACTCCCCCCAGCAATGGGACCATTGTCATTTCTCTTCCGTTCATAGACGGACACAGCCTTCTTTGACATTAGGGTTATGCTTCTTCCTACCAGGAGAGTTTAGGCAGAATTTAACAGCACTTAAAGTGTTAAAACCTTTCCTTTGTGCCGATCCTCCCAGGGGGCGTGGCTCCCCCAGGCATAACCCACACCTTGCTCTAGGAGCCTCAGTCTTTTTCTGCCTAATGACAGGAGAGGAGTCAGGCACTTCTAGAGTCCTGTACTCTGGAGTTTTTTTCTTGCGATTTTTCTCGCTTTTATTATTTTATTCCTGGATTTTTTTATCCTGTGAATCTTCTATCAACAGCCGACTGGGTGACAGGCTGGGTCCTCGACCTTTGTGGTCCCCCCATGTTCGGCCATCGAGCGTGTGCCGGCCCTTAGCTCAGCTTTGGGACGTCCACGACAGGCCCTGTTGCTCCAGGGGCGGCCGGGGAACTTCGGTTCTAGGGCACACATATGACCGGTCTCTATGGCCTTGACACAGTGTGTCTGGCCGACAGCCATGCCGTTTACAGACGTTGGTTCTGTCTGGGATACCTCCAGCCGGGTAGTCGCAGGACGGCTAAGTAGTGGCCCCTTACTCAGGTAAGTGGTCTGGCTGCAATGTTCCATGGGGAGGTCGACTGAGGGTTTTTTCCCTGCTTTCCTCTCTCCCTCCTTCCCTTGTGGGTAGCGGTGAGGGTTTTTTTTTCTGGGGCTCATATACACCCAGACCCGTGTGTGTAGCGGGGGCTGTGTGTTGTCACTACAGAGGGCTATGGTGTTCACTGCAGGGCCTTTCATGTGTGTTGTGAGGTGATTTTTTTTGTGCTGACATTTGCTGTGTCACTGTCTTTTTAAATGCTGCGCAACGGCCGCCATTTTACCGGAGCCCCGCTCTATATAGCTCGGCGGCCATTTTCCTGTGGTCCTATGCGGTTTTCTCAGCATTCGGCGGCCATCTTGCTTTTTCGTCTGCCTCGTGTGATGGCTTTGGCGCTGCAAAAGACCGCGGATCTGTCTGAGGAGAAGACAGACACAGCGTTGCACGGCTTCTCAGCACACCTTGTCCTTCTCAGACCGCGCTGCACCGGGTGTGGTGGTGAGTACCAGGGGCCCCCATACTCTGCAAAGGCAGCAAGGAGGTGACCAGTGGGGGTTTTTTGTCCTGTTTTGCAGGGTGGGTGACTCGGCGCTGACACTATGGAACCTGAGCCAAGTCTCCCTCTCCAGCTGTGCCTGAGTTAACCCTTAACGTCCCTTCCCCTGCCACATCTGTTATGTTGGCTGTCCTGGGTTTCTTGCCAGGTTTGAAGCAGCTAGTGCCCGGATGGGGGGTAAAAAGCGCCCCTCCCTGAGCCTGCTTCTGGGGATGTCTCTGACACAGAATCGCTGTTTTTCTGGTTCTGTTATGTCAGAGGCTGCGGGCTTAACCCACATGAATAGTGAGGATGACTCTGCTGCAGAGTCAGTTGCTGGCAAGAATTTGTTGGAGCTCTTGTTTCTGCGGTGCGTGAGACTCTAAAGTGTTTCCTTGTGTTCCTTATTTGGACAATATGTTATACAAGGAATGGGATGCACCGCAAAAAGTTTGTCAAAAAACTTTGCAAACCCGTTACCCCCTTGAGGGGGACTTTTAAAAAAAGAAAAAAAAAAGTAGGTCTCTCCTCCGCCAGTGGACTCCCCTGTGTCCAGACTGCGCAAGGCCACCATGTTGCCTGTGGAAGGGGCTCCTGCATTTCAGGATCCCGCTGATAGGAAAATGGAGGCCGTGGCCCGCTCCCTATTCACGGTGGTGGGTTTGGCGGTTCAGGCCCCGACTGAAAGATCGATGCTCCTGCTGCAGGAGCTGGAAGAAGGGGAAGCTTCCGTGTCCTCTAGGGACCTGGCTGAACAATTGGTTCAGGGTCAGAAATTTCTCGGCGGCCATGGATACGATCCGGGGCTTCCGTCTATGCAGTGGTTCTGCGCCGCCTTGTGTGGCTGAAGAGCTGGTCTGCGGTCTAGTCCTCTAAGGAGGCCTTGGTGATGGCCTTTAAGGGTGAACAGTCCTTTGCTTAAATCCCCGCCTCGGGGTAGCAGCGCACCTGATACCGCATGCCTAACAAGTCTGCGGACATACCTGCTTCCGCCTGAAGGTCTGCTCCCGCCCGTGTCTCGGGTGGGAGACTGGCTTTGCACATTCGTGGCTCGGTGGAGGTCTCTCCTCTCCGACCGTTGGGGTTGCGAAGTGGTTTCCTTGGGGTACAAGATTGAGTTTCTCTCTTGTCTGCCAAACCGTTTTTTTCCCTCCGGTTCGCCGGTTGGCTCTGTCAGGGGCTGTCCAGGATCTTCTGGTCAGGGGAGTGATTGTGCCAGTTCCCTCGTTGGAACGGTCTCAGGGGTTTTACTCCATTCTGTTTGTGTCATCTCTGGATTACCAGATTCAATTGAGTCATCTGCTCATGTCTCCCCTGGTGTGGTGGCTGGCGTTTCCGGTGCTTCGGGCCGGAAAGTAATTTTTCTGCAGGCCACTGGACAGTGGTCACGACGGATGCCTGCCTCTCCGGTTGGGGAGGGGCGCTTGGGGCACCCAGTCAGCCCAGGGGCACTGGACTCAGTTGGAGTCATGCCTACTGATCAACGTTCTGAAGCTCCGAGCAATCAAGCTTTGCCTTGCCAGGTGGTCCCTGGATCTACAGGGCCGACAGGTTGGGATCCTGTCCGATGACGTAGGTTGATCATCAGGGAGGCACACGGCGTTCTGTTGCAGCGACGGGGGTCGCGCACATTCTTTCGGTGGGCCGAAGGGTCCGTATCGGCTGGGTACATTCCGGGAGTACGGAATTGGCTAGCCGACCTAAGTTGCACTACACTGGGCCAAGGAGAGTGGTCTCTCCACCGGCAGGTGTTTCTGGGTCTGTGCCAAAAAGTGGGGCACTCCGGACGTGGACCTTCTAACGTCCCGTCTCTATAGGTAGGTGCCACATTTCGTGGCCAGGTTTAAGGACCCGTGGGCGGACACGTCAGGCGCGTTGGTGGCTCCTTGGGGTCACTATCGCCTACTTTACACCTTCCCTCCTCGGAAGCTTCTTCCTCACCTGCTGCGCAGAGTGGAAGCTGTAGGGATTCTATCAATCCTGATTGCCCCAGATTGGCCGCGTCGCTCCTGGTACGCTGACCTGGTGCGTCTGGTGGCAGACGCCCCCTAGCGTCTTCCCCTGGGAGTTTATCTTCTGTTACAGGGTCCGATCTTCCACCCTGTTTCACAGCCACCGGCTTTAGCGGCGTGGCTGTGAGCCAGGGGCTGAAGGACCGCGGCCTATTGGGCTCGGTGGTCTCTACCGTGCTGCGTGCACGGAAGTCTACCTCACGTAGGATTTCTCATCATGCATGGAAGGCCTACATCTCTGTGTGTGAGGAGATGAAATGGCACCCTCGTACATACGTGGTGTACAGGGTTCTGCTGTCTTTACAGCAGGGAGTGGTTCGGGCTCTCGCCTTAAGTACGGTTAAGAGCCAGATTTCTGCTCTGGCTGTTTTTACTTGCAGCGACCCTTGGCGTCGCACTCCTGGTTGCGTACGTTGGGAAAGGGGGTCTGGCAGGTGGCCCCTCCGGTGCGCCCTCCATTACCCCCATGGGACTTGAATTTAGTCCTTTCGGTGCTTCGGGATGCTCCCTTGAGGACATTCGGGAGGTTTTTTGTTTGTTGTCACAAAAGGTGATTTTATTTCTGGTAGCGATTACCTTGATCAGACGTGTGTCTGTCTGATCTGGCGGCCTTGTCTTGCAAGGCTCCCTACTTGGTCATCCGTGAGGATGTGGTGGTGCTGCTGCGGCCGCAGCAGTTTTTTTCTCCCTAAGGTCGTTTTGGCTTTTCACATTGATGGGGACATTGTTCTTCCATCCTTATGTCCTCGGCCGAAATGCCAGGAGGAGGCCACTTTGCATCCTCTGGATGTGGTTCGGGCCCTACGAGTGTACTTGTATGTTACGGTTCCGTTCCGGAAGTCGGACTCACCGTTCGTGTCGGTGACTGGCCCTACAAGAGGGCCTGGCAGTCGTGTCGGCCACCGTTCCTAGGTGGTTCCGACGGAATGTGCTTCAAGCCTATGCCCTGAAGGGGCGTGCGCCCCCCTTTCGGGTTAATGGCGCATTCGACCAGGGCGATCGGGGCCTCTTGGGCTTTCCTGCATCATGCCTCTGTGTTACAGCAGTGTTAGGATGCATCCTGGTCGTCAATCCACGCTTTTTCAAAGTTTTAGGTGGATGTGTGTGCATCTTTTGATGCCTCCTTCAGCCGCAGGTGTTACGGGCGGCAGTTTATGACTGGAGTTTCTCCGTTGAGCAACTCCGGTTTTTGTTTGGGGTGTAGCCTGGTTTGCTGTTTTATTTTCCCAACCCTCGAATTTTTGACACTGCTTGGGGACATCCCTAATGTCAAAGAAGGCTGTGTCCGTCTATGAACGGAAGAGAAAATAGGATTTTTGTACTCACCGTAAAATCCATTTCTCTGAGTTCATAGACAAACACAGCACCCACCCCTCCTTGGTTTGTACTGCTTGTTACGGACTGAGGCTCCTAGAGCAGGGTGTGGGTTATGCCTGGGGGAGCCACGCCCCCTGGGAGGAGCGGCACGAAGGAAAGGTTTTAACACTTTAAGTGCTGTTAAATTCTGCCTAAACTCTCCTGGTAGGAAGAAGCGTAACCCTAATGTCAAAGAAGGCTGTGTCCGTCTATGAACTCAGAAAAATGGATTTTACGGTGAGTACAAAAATCCTATTTTTCACAGCGAAAAGTGCTGTAAAAATGCACTGATTACTGTGAAAATTACAATAGCGGTGCAGGGGTTAACCACTAGGGGGCGCTAGGGGAGTGATTCTTACTGTAGGGGGGCGTGGCTGGACGTGTGACGTCACTGATAGTCTGTTCCCCCATTATAGGGAACGACGATCAGTGACACTGCCACAGAGAAGAACGAGGAAGGTGTGTTGACACTCGTTTTCCAGCTCCTGTGACCGATCATGGGACACCAGCGGCGATCGGGTCCCACGTGCGCGGTCATGGAGCTTCGGACCGGGTCGCGAGCGCGCTCGACCCACGGCTGGACACTTTAAGGGCAACGTGCCTGTGCCCAGCCGTGCCATTCTGCCAACGTATATCGGCATTAGGCAGTCCTTAAGTGGTTAATGCGTACCTTGCTCCGCTTGCCAAGGGGTGCAAACTTTAGGAAACTTCCATGAACAATCTGCTGGCTAGCTTGCCTGTAAATGCTGGAACAAATGAGGGCCTGCTTTTCTCGCAAACTATAGAAGGAGGAAGTGTCTGATTAGAAGATTCCCCAGGGGAAAAAAAGTAAGGCAATAAAGGTTCCACCTGACAGTCAGTGCTGAACCAAGATTTAAAGTGACAGGCTGTGGAGCAAAAGTGGGAAAGACCCGGGCAACATACCAGCGGCTCATGTGGGGGTAGCTTTCCATCTGTTTGAAATGGAGTAAGGTCAGCACTGTGGCGCCAGCTGGTCATGTGAAATTTGTGGGTGGACTGCTGTGCCCAGCATGCTGAACTGACTTGTAACTTAGCCTGCATTCACACTTGTGTAGTGCACAAACACATGCAATTTTTAGCACTTTCAGGAAATGTACAGTCATGCGTCGTGCTTTTAATGCCATTCATTGTTAACACCCCAGAGAGCTCATTCAGATGGTGTAACGGACACAGGCATGCTGCCGAGACAGTTATAATCTTCGTGCAGGGGGACTACAAGGAACTGCATGGCTTGTCACAAGTGAAGGTACCACATTGTATTCTGAGCTCAAAGGGTTAACTGGACAAGTCTCTTTCATTGCTGGAATGCTAATGAACCCTCTTTTGTGTGCAGGTAAACAGCCCCCCTGTGAGGTGTATGCTGATGGGGATTATGTGTGAGTGATAATTGTTTTAAAGGTTAATTGAATTCTATGTGCCTGGCCAGGAAATGTTAAGTGGGGTGAGGTGCCGAAGAGTCTAGAAACTGGCCAAGTGATTAATTCAAGGAGATGTCATTGTTTCAGGGGGTCTGTGTTGAAGCCCCCTACTGGGAAAAGGGGAGGGTGGAAACTGTCATTGTTCTTGTAACAGTTGTAACCAGATATAAGCAGGTGAAATATGCCAAATAAAGTCAGTCTACTTGACCCTTCAAACGTAGCACGTCTCGTTTCTTGGAAGGGCGTTCGATGGGATATACCGGCGGTACCTGCATATCGCAGCTTGCCAGGGAAAAGGACGTCTCCAACGGCCGATACCCCTCACTACCAGTGGGTAGCCGTTACAGATGGGTACTTTGTTTGGCCTGCAGGCGAATGGACACGCATTGGCTGTATGGGCCCTCACTTGTACCTGTACGCAGGGACAGGTGCATGGACCCGAAGCAGAGCCTGTACAAACAAGACTGTACATCCTATCTTGTGTATCTGTTAAACTCAGCTGAGTGGGTGAGTCTATACAGGCAGTGTGTTCATTAACAAATAAGGGCTGCATGGAAAAAGTTCAGCACTAGGACAGAAAAGTAAAGAAAACGCTCTTCATGCAGGTGCAGTCTACTTTCTCCACTGCGGGTGGCGTTTAACCACACAGTGACTTTGCAGAGGGAGAGGAAGTCAAGAGGAACATGGTTGTGTGCGCTCTGAGCCAGGCACCTACATTACCTATAGGTAGAGCTGGCCCTGATTATGGGGTAGCAAAGGGTATCAAAAATAAAAGTGTAGCCATGCTTGACTGTGCTTGTAAGGTTGTGTGTTTTCCCCGTCATCCTTTATCTATAGTCATATCTATAGTCATATCCCTTTAATGCTGGGCGCCCTGTCATCATATTTGTGAGCCTAACACAACAGATTGTGGGATTAGTGGTTTAGTGCCCAGCAAATTCCATCACACCATCATACATCTGGACTACATTTCCCAGGGATCCTTGCTATCATGAATGAGACTTCTGGAACAGACTATAAAGGAGCCTGGAGATCCGCCTCAAGCTCTCTTCCTCCTGGGCCTTGTGAGAAGCGCAACTCTCTGTTTCGGGGAGAGAGAGTTTGCGGCCTCCCACGCGGTCTTCAGGTGATTCCTGCCCGGCCTATGAGGGCCTAGCTCTGCTTGCCGTTCTTCAGACCTCTGCACGGCATGGATGTAAACCCTCCATACACCCAGTGAAGTGAACAGCCTCAGATGATACATAGAGATGAACCAAATCTTCCTACGTAGGTTTTACATGTATATCTTCTGTCTTCACATTTATATACTGTTTAGAAAGTTCAGATTTTGTTAGGAGATGTTCTCTTCCTGTTTAACACAGAGTGTGATGTCTGGGCATACAGTCAAGATAGCTAAAATTGCTGATTGGAGGAAAGGCACACACCCCCTCTCCACATAGGCAGAGAATCTCAGAGGTGTTTTGTAACAGGGCCAGCTCCCTGCTAATCTATTTTAGCAACCTCCCCTGACAGAACAGTCAGGGTGCTTTTATCAGGCGCATAACAGAGGAACGGGTCAGGAGACAGGTACGGGATTTGGCTCTTTGAAATGAAATAACAAAATTCTGCAGATATATGTGCCCAGTTTAAATTTCATGAATTTGGTTTACATCCACTTCAAGGTGGTATCTCATTGTACATGCATGAGTGTTCTATGTCCACACTGTAAATCCAAGCAGCCCTCTAGGGGGCCGTGCTACAAAAGTAAAATGGGGAGGGAGGAGAAGAGAGAGAACTGTAAGGAGAGGGAAGAATAGCTGTATGAACCTTAACTCTAGGTCCAAGGGGACCATACTTTGTCATTCCAAGGACATCCTTGGTAAATATAAGTGATCATGTACATAGGTAGGGCAACATCCACTATTGCTTCCCAGGAGGACAAGAGGTCCACTTGAGGAGGATTTATTTTATTTTCATAAAATAGGAAATGGGAGATTTTCAATTTGGCAGGGTGGGAATGCTAAACATCTTCATGAATCCCCAGAAGGGCCAGGGGAGCAGGGAGTGCATAAAAGACAAAAGGGACACAGAGGGCATGATATTCAGTGTAAAACTTTAATTGCAGGAGCTTCCTGTAATAAAGACAGGTCACTGCTGCTCTCTCTCCTTGTGCAGGGAGACTGGTCTTGTCTCCGCCCCCTCCTATAACACAAGCTATGTAAAGCACAGTAATTATGTGGCTGATAATTTTACAAGTGTAGCAAAGACTCTAGCCTCCTCCAGTCTGAGAACCTTCAGGGCTAAAGATAGCTGACATCCTTCTGTATGTAGTGGGTTATGAGGCATAGTGGGTGCAAAGTGGATAAAGATATTGGGCACCAGACACTTCTTGGATGTAAAAAAAGGTTTTATTTCTCTTAACAGACCTTTTTATATTTTGAGGGGGAAAGAGGGTTAGGGTCAGGACACCCTTGAGTAGTTGCAATTTCAATTGGCAGACTCTCAAACCTCAATAGGACAGCCGTACAGGGAAAGGCCAAGCGCCACAACTGCACATGCAGGATTGCTGTCTCCTATGGCAACAGTCTTTAACCGTTCCTAACACAAATTGCTACAGTCCTTTGCTTCACTACAACTTCTACTTGTAGTTTTCAGCCCCTTGAGCTCCTAGTCTCTCACTGGACCCTCTGATTCACTGACTTTGAATCCCTGGAGCTCCTCAAAGCTTTGCTGCGGTATCTCCCTTAACCACTTAAAGTGGAGGTTCACCCTATAAAAAATGTCTAACACTACATCCAGCACCGTGCTGCATATAAAATGACACTGACCTTTATTATTTTTTTTGCCGTAGATATCGCTTACCCGTGGAATTCACCGCGGCTTCCGGGTAGGGAATCCCGCGGGAGTGGGCGTTCCTATTGTCATGCCAATTGATTGACATGCTAAACGACGGCGCACACATCGCGTCACGACTTCCCGAAGGAAGCTCGGGTCGGCTCGGCTCTATTCGGCGCCGGTCAGTGTCATTTTATATGCAGCACGGCGCTGGATGTAGTGTTAGAAATTTTTTATAGGGTGAACCTCCACTTTAAGGACAGAAGGTGTTTTTCAGATTCGGCGTTTACAAGACTAAAACATTTTTTTTGCTATAAAATTACTTAAAACCCCCAAACATTATATATATATTTTTTTCTAACACCCTAGAGAATAAAATGGCGGTCATTGCAATACTTTTTGTCACACCGTATTTGCGTAGCGGTCTTACAAGCGCACTTTTTTTGGAAAAAAATCACTTTTTTGAATTAAAAAATAAGACAACAATAAATTTGGCCCAATTTTTTTATATATTGTGAAAGATAATGTTACGCCGAGTAAAATGATACCCAACATGTCACGCTTAAAAATTGCGCCCGCTCGTGGCATGGCGTCAAACTTTTACCCTTAAAAATCTCGATAGGCGACGTTTAAAAAATTCTATACGTTGCATTTTTTGAGCTACAGAGTAGGTCTAGGGCTAGAATTATTGCTCTCGCTCTAACGATCGCGGCGATACCTCACTTGTGTGGTTTGAACACAGTTTTCATATGCGGGCGCTACTCACGTATGCGTTTGCGTCTGCGCGCGAGCTCGTCGGGACAGGGTGCTTTAAAAAAAATCATTTTTTGTTTTATTTATTTTTATAATTTTTTACACTGAAATAAAAATAAAATAAAAAATGTATCACTTGTATTCCTATTACAAGGAATGTAAACATCCCTTGTACTAGAAAAAAGCATAACAGGTCCTCTTAAAGCGGGGGTTCACCCTGTTAAAAAAAAAAAAGTTTTTTTTTATTAGACCATTAAATTCGGCATCGTAGCGCGAGCTACGGTATGCCGGTCTTACATTTTTTATGCCCGTACTCACTGTGCTATCGATGATTGAAGAATCCGGGGAATGGGCGTTCCTATGGTGAGAGAAGGTGATTGACGGCCGGCCCTGGCACGTCACGCTTCTCCGGAAATAGCCGAAATAGGCTTGGCTATTCACGGCGCCTGCGCATAGCCTGTGCGCAGGCGCCGTGAATAGCCGAGACCTACTCCGGCTGTCTTCGGGGAGCGTGACGTGCCAGAGCCGGCCGTCAATCATCCTCCCTCTCCATAGGCACGCCCATTCCCCGCGGGAGTCGGATTCTTCAATGAGCGATAGAACAGTGAGTACGGGGATTAAAAATTTAAGACCGGCATACCGTAGCTCGCGCTACGATGCCGAATTTAATGGTCTAATGATGGAAAGGAGGGTGAACTACCGCTTTAAATATGAGATCTGGGGTCAAAAAGACATCAAATCTCATATTTAGACTTAAATGCAAAAAATAAATAAAAATGTTGTCATTTAAAAAAATGACAACAAAAAAATTGTCTCTTTAAGACGCTGGGCGGGACTGACGTTTTTACGTCACTTCCGCCCAGCAAAGCTATGAGGACGGGTGGGGGCCATCTTGCCCTCACTCGAGTCCTCACTGATCAGGCAGCAGCACCCGATCGCCTCCGCCGCTACTGACGGCTCCGGTAAGCGACGGAGGGCGTGGGAGAGCGGCGGGAGGGGGGCCCCTCTCCCGCCACCCATAACGGCGATCTTGCGGCGAATCCGCCACGGAGACCGCCGTTATCGTTTACACGCCCGCCCACTGAAGAGATGGATATCTCGGTTGTGGCAGCAGCTGCTGCCGTTACCGAGATATTCATCTTTAAAAACAGGACGTATATATACAGTGGGCGGGCGTTAACCGGTTAAGCGTCACCTACGCTTCCCTGCTGGGTCCCTAGCTTGGCACTCCAGATACTTCTCAAGCTTCACCCCTGCTAACCATCTCTGCACCTGGCTTGACTCACAAGGCTGCTCTGCAAGCGTCACCTCTGCTGGTTGGGTCCCTGACTTGATCCCTGCCTGAAGTTTCCAGATTCTCCACCTTCAGTTACTCACTGTGGTCCCTGGTAAAGGTGGTTGGTCCCTTAGTGGCGACAGCTTTCCTTCTACCTCTGACTACGACATGGTTCTCCGACCAGCAGAACTGTCAATTATGGATGGCCTGCAAGCTGCAATCCCAACCATGTGCTGCCCTCTTACTTCTGGATAGACCCTCACACAGCCTGGCAGCCTGGGGGGAAAGCACACGTCCACCCAGACAGCTGTTCAGGTGGCACAGAACACAGATCCCCTCGAATATTTAGGTTCTCCCAACAGGCCAAGGAAAACAAGAAAACCCTTGCCCATTGGCTGAGATACCCCATATACCCATAACCTGACCTTGGGTTGCCCTACGCGTATCTAGTACCACCAAGTACCCGACCACCTAGCGGTAGAAGAGAAAAGTGCAAAAAGGCCAAACTTAGGGAGAAATCTATGGATCTCTAGCAATTGACCAGGGTAAGTACTCCTGGCAAGTACATTTTTGAGGAGCTTCCTGACTAAACCCCAGGGTGCTACATAAGATAAGATCTGGCTTTGCAAATTAATTTGGAACACACAAATTGGATATATTTCCTTTGTGGCTATCGAGAAATATAATTGGATGCTTTTGTGCCTGGCATGCAACTTTAACCACTTGCCGACCGCGCACCGTCGATATACGTCCACAAGGTGGCTCTGCTGGGCGAGAGCACGTAATATGACGTCCTCTCTCCCAGCCACCACTAGAGGCGTGCGCGCGTGCCCCCCCGCTCGCCCCCGACTCCCGTGCGTGTGCCCGGCGGGCGCGATCGCCGCCGGGCACACGCGATCGCTCGTTACAGAGCGGGGACCGGGAGCTGTGTGTGTAAACACACAACTCCCGGTCCTGTCAGCAGGGGAAATGCTGATCTTCGGTTCATACAATGTATGAACCGAGGATCAGTGTTTCCCCTAGTGAGGCCACCCCCCCCCCCCCCCCCCCCCCCCCCCACAGTAAGAACACACCCAGGCATACTTAACCCCTTCCCCACCCCCTAGTGTTAACCCCTTCACTGCCAGTGGCATTTTTATAGTAATCCAATGCATTTTTATAGCACTGATCGCTATAAAAATGCCAATGGTCCCAAAAATGTGTCAAAAGTGTCCGCCATAATGTCGCAATACCGAAAAAAAAATCGCTGATCGCCGCCATTACTAGTAAAAAAAATATAAAAAAAATGACATAAAAATACCCCCTATTTTGTAAACGCTATAACTTTTGCGCAAACCAATCAATAAACGCTTATTGCGATTTTTTTTTTTTTTTACGAAAAATATGTAGAAGAAAACGTATCGGCCTAAACTGAGGAAAAAAAATGTTTTTTTATATATTTTTGGGGGATGTTTATTATAGCAAAATGTAAAAAATATTCATTTTTTTCAAAATTGGCTCTCTATTTTTGTTTATAGCGCAAAAACTAAACCGCAGAGGTGATCAAATACCACCAAAAGTAAGCTCTATTTGTGGGAAAAAAAGGACGCCAATTTTGTTTGGGAGCCACGTCGCACGACCGCGCAATTGTCAGTTAAAGCGACGCAGTCCCGAATCGCAAAAAGTACTCTGGTCTTTGGGCAGCAATATGGTCCGGGGGGTAAGTGGTTAAGACAAATTTGTACTAAAAACAAAAAAAAGCTGCTTATTAACAAACACCTCATTACACTTTGCCTTGGACATGTGTGTTTCAATAGACATAAGGTATGTTTATGTAAAGAATTTCAGCAGCACTTTTTACAATGTGAGTGAGATAAAGAATAAGACGTAGTCGGCAGGATTTGAACCTGCGCGGGGAGACCCCAATGGATTTCTAGTCCATCGCCTTAACCACTCGGCCACGACTACATACATGAAAGCTCTGAAATGGCATGTACATGCATGCACAAAATTGCACACGTGCATAAATATTGTGAGTGTACATGTCCAGAGATCTTTTGTTGTGGTGCTTTCGCATGCTGCCATGAATAGGCACCAGGAAAGGAAAAATACCGAAAGGTAAGCACAGTATTCAATATTGCATTATATCTGAGCCGAAGCTCAGGGTTTTTTTTTCGTGTTCTCTTTGCTGTGAGAGCCTGACTGGGTAGGCCGAAAAAAAAGAAACACAAAGACAGGCGTTTTGTACACTAAAAAGTATTTCTCTTATCGCCCATGGACGGACACGGCTCCTTAAATCTTGACACTTGGGTTATGTTCCCTGTTTACAGGAGAGGACTAGGCAGAAACATGTTAGATAATTAAATACATGTTACATTAACAGAGTTGAACATTCCCGCCCAGGGGGCAGTCCCTCCAGACATAACCCTCCTCCCTGCAGCATGCAGCCTCAGTTTTGTTCTGCCTAGCAAAGGAGATGGACGTATGGCTCCCTTTGGGCCCAGCGCCCTGAGGAGAAATTTCTATTTTATTTTACTTTTTCTTGAAGAATCTTTCAACTGTCGGCTGAGACAGGCTGGATAATATAGATCCTAGTAGTCTACTCAGTCCGACCAGCGAGCGTGGGCACACCTTTGCAAAGAGTCTGGGTCTGGGAGTCAGTATCTGGTCCTTCCCCAACATGCTGGTGGTAACATCAGGTGTTAGCACCTGGGATTCCCACAGAGGCTTTATTGTTAGCCCTGGACACTTTTGTGCCAGGGTGGGGGCGGACTGCGGATGGGCGGGGGTTAAGAGTGCCCCCTCCCCCCGTTATCCCCTGGGAAATGCTCTGTTATGGAGCCGTGGACTGGGTACCTGGGTCGGTGCAGGATAAGGCATTTATGGGTGCGCTTCTCACTGCTGTAAGGGACTCTCTTAAGCTGGATAGTGCAGCTGGGTTTCCGCCGAGGGCTCAGTCTTTTTTGGATCACACAAATCAGACAGCTGTGTGTAGGTTTTTTCCTTCTGTGCCCTTCTTTGATAATTTCTTAGATGCAGAATGATAAAAGCAGCTGAGGGCTTTTGTAGTCCCTCACCGCCGGGCGGTTCAGTGCCCCTTTGAGGAGAGCCCTCTCAAGAGGTGGGCTTCTTCTCCGGTGGTGGACCCTCTGGGTGTCATGTATAGGTGACCACTCTCCCTATTGCAGGAGGCCTCGCTTGTATGGATTTTTTTTTTTAAAAGCCTATGGCGTGTGAACACACCCAAAAACTCCACCCGGTGCAGAAAAAATGTGCACACACATAAAGAGTGTTCACAAAAACGTGCAGACGGGTGCAACGTCAAGTGGTCCTCCTGTGAAGAGGGACCCAAACCCTGATCCCCCGGGGCGTTAGGCTCCAGACGGGGACTGAGGTACTGTGGTCTGAGCAACCGAAGCCGACGGAGACCCCATGAGAGCAAGTGAACTAAGCCAGAAGGCCATGTCCGCCCACTCCCAAGACGTTCAGGGCTGGCCCGAGGACCCGCACCCTACTAATCACACAGTGAACAAAACGTGCACAAACAAAAATAAGACAAAAACGTGACAAACATAGGCTTAAAGTAAATAAAGTGGGGGAAAGGGATAGTGAAGAGGAGAGTGAAAGAAGTGGTCATTGTGATCAACAATGACCAGGCCCTCCGGCCAGGAATAACAAATTCCTCCGGTCCTAGCCAAAAGGCCCGGCCCAGGAGGCAGGTGCTAAAAAAAGTGTGTATCTGGTGCAGTGACCGTGGTATCTTAAATCAATGTGTCCCTCACACACAGTGATCTTCAGATACCCCTGGACTGCCACTCCAGGGGCACATGCACCATAGGCTTTTCGTTCCATATCCAACCCCCCAACCGGCCAGTGCAGCCCTCCACCCCTGCCAGCTAGAGAGCCCTTCAAGGTTTTCTTGGGGAGAACTGCCGCTCAGGTAGCAGCCTCCACCAATACTAGCCCCTCCATACCCTCCGTCAACCCGGCGGATTTGCATGGTCCTACCCCGTTCGACCACACAGGGCATTACCAGCTCCTCCTACCGGATCGTTGACAGAGATAGCACTTACGCCAGCCAGCCAGAAGGCCAGACTCTCCTCACCAGAAGCACCCTTCCAGATGGCTCAGGCTCAACCATGGGCCAGCCCCCAGTAACTGTCGGACAGCACAGCATAGTCCCTGCTGAAACCATCCTTCCAGGTGCAATGACATCATTGGATTGCATCCACCCTCCCCATGTAGGAGGTGCTTCAGCGCTCCGCTGACAACTGATAAGAACAGATACCACACCCAGTCCTAGCCAAAAGGCCGAGAAGGGACAGGGAAGACACCACGATCAGCACGGCCTAGAGTGCAATGGCCGAGCCTTGCCCTGGGAGAACCACCTTCATGATCATGGTGTCTCTCCTGCCAGCTAAGGCTGGGTTCACACTACGGTTTTCCCGTCCGTCAGCCGCATACGATTTATATGAAAAAACGTATGCGGCTGAAACGGACGGGAACGTATGGAACCGCACACATGTGCGTTTTCCATTGACATTAATGTTAAAGGAAAACGTATGCGGTTGCCATACTGTTTCAAAAACGACCGCAAAACCGTGGTTGAACACGGTTTTGGGTACGTTTAAAAAACGTTTTGCCAGCAAATCGTACCCACCCGGATGCATCTGAGTGCATACGATTTGCAATGCATTCTCTATCTATACGTTTTCCCGTCCGGGCCCGTACGTTTTCAATACTGAAATCGTATGCGGCTGACGGACGGGAAAACCGTAGTGTGAACCCAGCCTTATATAGATCCTTGTAGTCTACTCAGTCCGACCAGCAAGCGTGGACACACCTTTTCAAAGAGGCTGGGTCTGCCACGCCATACCCCATGACTCCTGGGGTGGCCGGTGAGCTTTGCTCCGAGGTCCACATATGACTGGGCTGTGGTGTTGTCTCACTCACAGTGGACCGGGCCGACAGCTACCTCCATTGCGATTGTAGTTCTGTCAGGAATGCATCAGCGAGTCCTCGCTTGGACGGGTAAGTACAGTCCCTCCTGCTTCGGTGGGTTGGTACGGCTGGGCATTCCTGGGGTTCGGGGGACCTCTTCTCCCTTTCCTGCTCCTTTCCCTTGCTGCATTGCTAACATTGCCGCTGTCAGGGGGGGGGGGGGGGGGGGCCTTCCTGAGAGGACTGTTATCTGGCCTGTGTTTTTTTCTTTTTTGTATTGGGCTTTCCTGTGAGGTAAAAAGCCCTGTGATGAGCACAGATGTTTATGATTATACTTCAGCGAGTAGTTAGACGCTGACTGATTGGTGACAACTGTAATTTTTATGCTGTATCTGTGTCTTATCCTTAAATAAAAAAGCCCTAGGAGGCTTTTCCTGTTTAAACACAGGTCCCTGCAGAAGTTGCCTCATGGTTCTTTTCCTCACAGGCAGCGCTGGGCAGTCTCCTCCTGAGGGAGTCCCCTGGTTACCCCTGGTCAGCACAGCAAGTGGGTGAGAGGCCCTGAATAGGGCTCTAGAAGCTTTTGTCTATTTGTATGGACAGGTGTGCATATTATAATACACACTATGTAAATATTGGAGTCAGTATCTGGGTCCTTCCCCACATGCTGGTGGTGGCAGCAGGTGTTAGCACCTGGGATTCCCACAGAGTTTTATTGTTAGTCCTGGACACGTTTGTGCCAGGGTGGGGGTGGACTGCGGGCGGGGGGTAAAAGAGTGCCCCCTTCCCCCGTTATTCCCCTGGGGAATGCTCTGTTATGGAGCCATGGACCAGGTACCTAGTAAAAAAAAAAGCAGAATAAGGTATTTATGGGTGCGCTTTTTACTGCTGCAAGGGACTCTCCTAAGCTGCATAGTGCAGCTGGGTTTCCACCGAGGGCTCGGTCTTTTTTGGATCACACAAATCGGACCGCTGTGTAGGTTTTTTCCTTCTGTGCCCTTCTTTGATCATTTCTGAGATGCAGAATAAGGAAAGCCGCTGAGGGCTTTTGTAGTCCCTCACCGCCGGGCGGGAACCCCCACTTGTATGGATCTGACTGATAGAAGATCCGAAGTACTGACCCGTTCCATGTTTACCATGCTGGGGTCTGGCTTGCGGCCTATTGTGGCCACTACTCTGGAGTCTCAGTCGGCGCTGGTGCAATTTTTTGGGAGGTTTTTCAATTGCATTGAAAACTCCCATTGGCGGCTATTTTGTCGTAGCTGCGCTATGGCTTAGCTTACATTGCGCTGGCCATTTTCCTGTGGCCGCATTCTGAACGCTCAGCGGCCATCTTGGAGTAGTCCTGACCCCTAGTGCTGTATACAACTCACGGAGTGAGCATTTTGCACCAGACAGTGGAGGAGCACTGACTCTCTCCTGAGGTTATTAGGCTAGCGGACCAGCTGGTCCAGGGCCTCATATAGGTCTGTGATGCTTCATTGTATGCTGCGCCCTTGTTATCCAGGGCTTCTGTTTCAGAATGTTTTTTTGCACACGGTGGTGTAGTGCCTTACTCCATTACTTCGCAGTAAGATAGTCATTGGTTCGAATCCGGACACTGACACCAATCTGCCTGGAGCTTGCATTGTCGCTCCCTGTGTCTGTGTGGGTTTCCTCCGGGTACTCCGGTTTCCTCCAAAGGCATCTGTGCATACACCTACATAATATACATACACACTATGTGTGTTTATTATTTAGGGGCAACCCTCCCAGGTCGTCAAAGGCCCAGCTGGGGGACTAATCCGTCCCTGTGTGCGTAAGCCGATCACGCCAGCACCCAAATCCTGCCAATGTATGTAGCCTTCCCTCCCTGTCTCTAGGTGGGAGGGGCGGCTTGCAGGTTCACAATTCGGTGAAACCTCCCTGCTCTCCGACCAGTGGGTCTGCGAGGTGGTCTCTTCGGAGTACTAGATAGGGTTTCCTCTTATCCCGGCCCGTCGGTCTGCCTTGGGCAGTGTGGGATTTGCTAAGCTGCGGGGTCATTTTGCCTTTCCTGCAGGACGAGAGTTTTGGGGTTTTCTATGGGCCTCAGGCCCTAAATACCTTTGTGAACGTCGGGTAGTTCCGCATGGAATCCATTTGTTCGGTGGTAGCTGCGCTCCATCCGGGGGATGCCCTGACGTCCTCGGTCATCAGGGACGCATACATGCATGTCCCGTTTTGCGCATGTCAGTGTTTTTTTCTGTGCTTCGTGATGAGAGAGAGTCTCTGTCAGCCTGTGGCCCTCCCTTTTGATCTGGCGTCAGCACCATGGGTTTTCAGCTAGGAGCTCGCACTTATCCTAACTTTGTTGGGACAGCGAGGCTTTGCCTCATTGGCTACTTGGACGACTTTCTTCTGAGAGCAGCTTCTGTCTCTGGATGGGTTATTCCCATTCAGACCCTCTGATTCGGGTGGGTGTTAAATGTTTAGGCCAGAAGGTGTAGCTCAGTGGCAGCAAGCCTGCCCTCCATGTGTGCGACCCAGGGTTCAAATCCTGGGCATGCTAGGTTCTGACTCAGCGTTGCAGTATCTAGGGTTGGTCCAGACTCCTCGGTGGCAAGGGTCTTTCTTCCCCTGGAGAAATTGCAGACTCTTCAGTCTGTGGTGAAGGTATTGGCATCACGCAATCAGTCTTCTCTCTGGGCGCTCCTTCAAGGCGGTACTGTATGCCCAGTTCCACACCCTGGTTTTCCAGGGGAAATACTGTCCAGGTGGTAAAAATCTCTTGTCTCTGAAATCAGATTCCGGTGCGCCACCTAGTCAGTCTCTCGTGACAGAGATCCCCGACTCTTGGGTCCGGGAAGTTGTTTCTTCCTTCCAGTGGTCGGTGTTTACGACGGATGCCAGCTCACGGGTTGTGAACCGGGGGGTTCACAAAACTGGGGGGTTCACAAAACTGGGGGGTCCAGTCGGCCACACCTCCCTGAATGTGTCTGGTCTCGGTAGCTACCCAGGGTCGGGCCTGGGTGGGAGACCGCCTGGGAATTCATTGTCCTATTTTAGGCGATCAGGCTATGTTTCTCCTCGTGGTTGACCGATCTGGTTTCAGCCGGACGACGCCACGGCCGTGGCTTCGGTCTACCATCAGGTAAACCGGCAGGCGGACTACTGGAGTCGCCAGATGCTGGACCAGGGCGACTGGCCTTTGTGCTTGGGGTGTTTCGGCTCTCTTGCAGGAGGTGAGCCTCGCAGGGCATGAATCTCCTGGCCGCTCGTCTCCGCCGCAAGGGTCTCAAAGTTAGTGGCCAGGTCTAGTGATCTGGTACAGACGCGTCAGTCGCGCTGGTGGCCCTGTGGGGTCTGTATCGGCGACTTTTTGCCGTTCCTCCATGGTAGTTGCTTCCTCGGCCACTCCACAGAGTGGAGGCTGATGAGATCCCGATGATTCTAATCGCTCCAGATTGACCTTGGCGTCCTTGGTACGCCGATATCGGGCGCCTGGTAGCGGAGGTACCCTGGCAGTTGCCAGGGCAGGAGGTTCCTCTGTCTCGAGGTCCCATACTTCCTCCTGTTGTACAGTCACTGACTTGCTCAACATGGTTATAGGAAGCCAGACTTTAGGTGACCGGGTCTGTCTGACTCGGTCATCTCAACAATGCTGAGGGCACCGTAGTCTTCTTCCAGGGGATCTACCGTCGCACCTCTCTTGGTGCGAAGGAATGGAGTGGCGTCCACGGACGTACTCGGTGTCCAGGGTCCTGCTTTTTTTTTTTTTTTTTAAAGCTTGGAATGGATCTAAAAATTGCTTAAAGCACCGTTTGGGGGCAGATTTCAGCCTTGGCTGTGTTCTTTCAGTGGCCTTTTTGCGGCCCGTTCCCTTGTGGGTCCCCTTTTTTTGTGTGCAGGGGGTTTGTCATACACTTTCCCCTCTTGGCTCTTCCCCCATGAGTTTTGACTCTGGTGCTCTCGGTTCTTCAGGAACCTTCCTTTGGAAACATCAGAGAGATTTTGTCTTGACACTATCTCAGAAGGTGGCCCCTTTAGTGGCCTTT
The DNA here is from genome assembly GCF_905171775.1 of Rana temporaria. Taxonomy (NCBI): domain Eukaryota; kingdom Metazoa; phylum Chordata; class Amphibia; order Anura; family Ranidae; genus Rana; species Rana temporaria. The sequence continues at coordinate 37,211,758 of NC_053492.1, read as the reverse complement.
AGAGGGGTTTCTGAGTTGGCGGTCTTGTCTTGCAAGCCGTCATGCTTGTTCCTCCATAAGGATTAGGTGATGGTGCACCCGCAACCTTCCCTTCTTCCGATGGAGGTTTCGGCCTTTCATACTTTAGGCGTGGTACGCGCTTTGCGGGTATACTGGCCTACTACGGCTCCGTTTCGGAGCTTCTGACTCTCTTTTGTGTCGGTGTCTGGTCCACAAAAGGGCTTGGCGGTCTCGTCGACCACCATTTCTTGGTGGATCAGGCAGACCGTCATACAGGCCTATGCTCCTAAGGGGCGGGCCCCCCTTTCCGGTCACGGCACTTTCGATCAGGGCAATTGGTGCTTCCTGGGTTTTTTCCGACACCACGCGTCGGTCTCACAGGTGTGCGAGGTGGCGACTTGCTCGTCCGTTCACGCTTTTTCCAGAATTAACATGGTTGCTGTGAGTGCATCTTATGATGTTTTTTTCAGCCGCTAATTTTTGCCGGCGGCTGTTTAAAGTTGCACCTCCTCCGTTGAGTAGCTCTGCTTGTTTTGGGGTGAAGTTAAAATTGGTTTTACTGATATATTTCCCACCCCTCGTTTTTTGACACTGCTTGGGGACGTCCCACTTGTCAAGATTTAAGAAGCTGTGTCTGTCCATGGACGATAAGAGAAAATAGGATTTTTTGTACTCACCGTAAAATCCTTTTTCTCTGAAGTGGACGGACACAGCTCCCACCCCTCCTTTTTAGGTTTGTACTGCTTGTTACGAACTGAGGCTGCATGCTACATTGAGGAGGGTTATGTCTGGAGGGACCGCCCCCTGGGCGGGGCTGTTCAACTCTGTTAATGTAACATGTATTTAACATGTTTCTGCCTAGTTCTCTCCTGTAAACAGGGAACATAACCCACTTGTCAAGATTTAAGGAGCTGTGTCCGTCCATGGACTTCAGAGAAAAGGATTTTACGGTGAGTACAAAAAATCCTATTTTGCCTAAAATTAATGTCTGCAAGATAGACAGAATAGTGTAATGATTCTGTTAAAGCGGGAGTTCACCCAATTATATATTTTTTTTATCTTTTCCCCTTAGATGGATGCTCGTTTTGTCTAGGGGAATCGACTAGTTGTTTTAAAATATGATCCGTACTTACCGTTTTCGAGATGCATCTTCTCCGTCGCTTCCGGGTATGGGTCTTCGGGAGCGGGCGTTCCTTCTTGATTGACAGTTTTCCAAGAGGCTTCCGACGGTCGCATCCATCGCGTCACTTGTAGCCGAAAAAAGCCGAACGTCGGTGCGGCTCTATACTGCGCCTGCGCACCGACGTTCGGCTTCTTTCGGAAAATCGTGACGCGATGGATGCGACCGTCGGAAGACTGTCAATCAAAATAGGAACGCCCAGTCCCGCAGCCCATATCCGGAAGCGGCGGAGAAGATGCATCTCGTAAACGGTAAGTACGGATCATATTTTAAAACAACTAGCCGATTCCCCTAGACAAAACAAGCATCCATCTAGGGGGAAATAGTGTCATGTGCGGGTGAACCTCCGCTTTAAAAAACCTAAGTAAATACCTATTAAATTCTTTCATCTATATCACCTCCGGCGTTCTAGTTTCTGTTCTCACATTCACTTCCTGGTTTGCGGCGCTCGTTCATGTAAGAACTACATTTCCCAGTATGAATTGCGGCACGCCCAGTAATTCACACCTCCTTGAAGTCTCTAACACGTAGAGAGCGTCCTGCTGCACAGATGTAGTTCCCAGGAGGGGGCGAGCACGTCACTGACCACCGCAGTAAAGCCTCCCTTCACAGAGGTGAGTAACAATCAGACAAGCAGGAAGTGAACAGAACAGAGAAGAAATAGAGCAACTTCTGAGCAAAAACAAACAATGAAGTGAAAAGAGGAATGTCTGCAGGTAAAGAATGCTTATTATGGAAAAAAAAAATTCCTTTACAACCCCTTTAAAGAGTCAGGAGGAATTACATCAAGGTAACATAGCTTTACCTTAGACGTGTGCTAAAGTTCCCATAGACATATGCTGCTGAAATTCTTTAAACAATATAGCTTTTTCTTTTTTTTTTTTTTTTATGGTATGAACAAAAAACGTAGTCGGCAGGATTTGAACCTGCGCGGGGAGACCCCAATGGATTTCTAGTCCATCGCCTTAACCACTCGGCCACGACTACCTGGCTGAAAGTGCCCTAAGGAGCCTGCTTCTGAAAAGATGGGCCACGCATTGAGGATTGGTCTCGCAACTTGCTTTGCGGCTGGAGCCAATTGGATCCACACATTAAGCTGTACAAACTGTGTAGGTGGAGACACCGTGATATGAGTGGTCATGGGGTCCTGTGGAGCGTTAAACTCGTTTGCAATTCATTTAGTTCCGAATTCGTTTAACAAATTATTACAAATTAGGCTGCTTTCACATTGAGGCGTGCAGCCGCGGTGACGGTATAGCCGCGCTATTTGTAGCGTGGCTATACCGTCGTATTTACCGCGATATTCGGGCGCTAGCGGTGAGGTTTTAACCCCCGCTAGCGGCCGAAAAAGGGTTAATACCCCGGTATTACCGCGCTTTCCCATTGATTTCAATGGGAAGGCGCGGTATAGGAGCGGTGAACACACCGCTCCTATACCGCGGTAAAGATGCGGCTAGCAGGACTTTTAGAGCGCTCCTGCTAGCGCACCGCTTCAATGTGAAAGCCTTCGGGCTTTCACATTGAACACTACAGGGCAGGTTTTTTCATGTGGTATAGCAGCACTATTTTTAGCGCTGTACCGCATGAAAAACGCCTCAATGTGAAAGGGGCCTAAGTTGATTTCAGAATTTCAGAACTTTTAAATTTCTGAATTTTCGAATTTATGAAAATGCTAAATTTCGGAAATTTGAAAATGAGACATTTCGGACATTCTAATTTTTGGGAATTCAGAAATTCAAATTTCGGAAATTCAAAAAGAATTGAATTCCGGGTTTTCAAATTTCCGAATGTTCGAATTCTGAATTTTCAAATTTCCGAAAAAAGCTAAACAAATGAAACGGAAACAATTTTTTCGGCAGTGCACATGCCTAATTGGCTTAAAGTGACACTAAATGTTCACTTTAAAAAAAAAAAAAAAAAATGTCATACTTGGTTCCACTGTGCTGTTCGTTTTGCAGAGTGGCCCTGAACATCCTCTTCTGGGGTCCCACGGCAGCTCACGCGGCTCCTCCCCGCATCAGATAACCCCCTCTGGGAAGCTCTCTCCCAAGGGGGTTACCTTGCGGTCGATAGCCGCCGAGTGTATGACTCGTCATTGGATTTGATTGACAGTAGCGGGAGCCAATGGCTGCGCTGCTATCAATCCAATGAACAGCTGAGAAGCAGTGGAGAGCGCGATGCAGGATCGTGCCCACAGAAATTCGGGGCTCAGGTAAGTAAAACGGGGGGGCTGGGGGGCTGGACAGTGTGCAAGGTGTTTTTTCACCTTAATGCATGGGATGCATTAAGGTGAAAAAACACAAAGCTTTACAACATCTTTGAAGGCCAAAAGCACTTTTAGCTGGTTTATAACCTTACCAGCAACTAGCTCTGGTGAGTTCACTGAGTGAGACTGGCGGCGGCACATAAAGGGTGTTGTGGCAGCACTTTTTAGAATTACAAGGAGTTCAATCATGAATAAAGAGCACATCTTTCAGTGGTTTTGTGGAAGTTTACATTTATTATTGTGGCATGAAATATATGGACTTTTATACTGGACACTTTTTTATTCTCTTTGTGTTTCTTTTTTATAGCGGTTGTATAGTCCGTCTTTTTTTTTATTTTTATTTTTTACCTACAGGTAAGCCTATACTTAGGCTTACCTGTAGGTAAACAAATATCTCCTAAACCTTTACAGTTTAGGAGATATTCCCCTCGTAATGCGCCGCTGACTGCCACGGCGCCTGTGCACAGGAGATTCTCGGCTGAAGGCCCGGCAGACGCCGGACCTTGCCAGAAAGAAGTCTCCCGCGCGCATGGGAGGGAGTGATGACATTTAGGCTCCAGCCACTTACAGCGCTGAAGCCGCGATACCCGGAAGACACGCCGAGGCAAAATGTCAGCTGCCTTGCCGTGGACTGAGAGGGATACAGACGCCTCGTTCTAAGGTAAGTATTTCATATTAGTTCATTATGCCTTTTCCCTTACAGGTGTAAAAAAAAGTCAGCGGGTATACAACCGCTGCAAGAGGCACTTTATTACAGCAGTATGCATATTTTTTTAATGAATTTATTACTGATATTGTATTTGATAGATTGTACTTTTTTTTTTTTTTTTATGATATAGTCGTATGCAAAAGTTTAGGAACCCCTGACAATTTCCATGATTATCATTTATAAATATTTGGGTGTTTAATCATCAATTTCATTTTGATCTATCAAATAACTGAAGGACACAGTAATATTTCAGTAGTGAAATTAGACAGGTGCATAAATTTGGGAACCCCAACAGCAAAACAGAAAAATCACATCAATATTTAGTAGAGCAGAAATAACAGCCTCTAGACGCTTCCTATACCCTGTAATGAGTGTCTGGATTCTGGATGAATGTATTTTGGACCATTCCCCCTTACAAAACATCTCCAGTTCAGTTAAGTTTGATGGTTGCCGAGCATGTTCAGCCCGCTTCAAATCACCCCACAGATGTTCTAAAATTCAGGTATGGGGACTGGGATGGCCATTTCAGAACATTCTACTTGTTCCTCTGCATAAATGCCCTAATAGATTTTGAGCCACGTTTTGGGTCGTTGTCTTGTTGAAATATCCAGCCCCGGCGTAACTTCAACTTTGTGATTGATTCCTCAACATTATTCTCAAGAATCTGCTGATATTGAGTGGAATCCATGCGACCCTCAACTTTAACCAGATTCCCAGTACCGGCACTGGCCACACAGCCCCACAGCATGATGGAACCTCCACCAAAATTTACTGTGAGTAACAAGTGTTTTTCTTGGAATGTTGTGATCTTTTGCCGCCATGCATAACCCCCTTGTTATGACCAAATAACTCAATCTTTGTTTCATCAGCCCATAGCACCTTATTCCAAAATGAAGCTGGCTTGTCCAAATGTGCGTTTGCATACCTCAGGCGACTCCGTTTGTGGCGTGTGTGCAGAAAAGGCTCCTTTCCCATCACTCTCCCATACAGCTTCTCTCTGTGCAAAGTGCACACAATTGTTGAAGGATGCACAGTGACACCATCTGCAGCAAGTTGATGTTGTAGGTCTTTGGAGGTGATCCGAGGTCTGTTTTTGACCGTTCTCACCATCCTTCACCTTTGCCTCTCCAATATTACAAGAACTGTGCCTGTGGTCTTCCATTTCCTCACTATGTTCCTCACAGTGGACACTGACCCCTTATATCTCTGCCATAACTTTTTGTAGCCTTCCCCTAAACCATAATGTAGAACAATCTTTGTTTTCAGGTAATTTGAGAGTTGTTTTGAGGCCCTATGTTGCCACTCTTCAGAGGAGAGTCAAAGAGCAAAACAACTTGCAATTGGCCACTTTAACCACTTTACATCCCGGCAATTGACAAAAGACAGCCACAAGGTGGCTCTCAATTGCCAGGAGGACGTCTATGGACGTCCTCTGCTCCTCCAGCCACTGGGGAGCGAAGTGTCGATGCGCGTGCCTGGCGGCCGCGATGTCTACCGGGTGCCCACGATCAGCGGATACACAGACAAGGACGTGGATCTGTGTGTGTAAACACACAGATCCACATCCTGTCAGGGAGAGGAGACCGATGCTGTGTCCCTTGTACATAGGGACACAGATCTGTCACCTCCCCCAGTCAGTCCCCTTCCCCCACAGTTAGAAACACTATGCAGGGTGCACATTTAACCCCTTCCTCGGAGCTCTGTGTATCCATTCAGACACAAATCCCCCAAACTGGCCCCTGTCCCCTCTCCCCCCCGTCGCAGCAAATCAGGAGGAGTGTACTGGATGGAATGCATTAAGATAAAAAGTCTGACTTTACAACTCCTTAAAGATAGACATGTGCTGAGGTTTCCATAGACATAAGCTATAATTATCTCTAAGAATTTCAGCAGCTTTTTTTTACAGTGTGACCAAGTTAAAAGAGAGGACGTAGTCGGCAGGATTTGAACCTGCGCGGGGAGACCCCAATGGATTTCTAGTCCATCGCCTTAACCACTCGGCCACGACTACCTAGCTGAGAGTGTCACAAGGAGCCTGCTTCTGAAAAGATGGGCCACAAAATATATGCTTTTATTATATCTTTTTATGTGACAACACTGAAGAAATTACACTTTGCTGCAATGTAAAGTAGTGAGTGTACAGCTTGTATAACAGTGTCAATTTTCTGTCCCCTCATAATAACTCAACACACAGCCATTAATGTCTAAACCACTGGCAACAAGTGAGTACACTCCTAAGTGAAAATGTCCAAAGTGTCAATATTTTGTGTGGCCACCATTATTTTCCAGCACTGCCTTAACCCTCTTGGGCATGGAGTTCACCAGAGATTCACAGGTTGCCACTAGTCTTCTTCCACTCCACCAAGACAGACATGGCGAGCAGTCAATCCTGCAGCCAGTAAAACACAGAACAGACCAAAACAATCACATGCAGCTACACTGATTAAAGTGAGCAAGAACTAAATTTATCTAACATGGCACCTTTCTAAGTTAAAGGACAAGTGTCGATCAAATGGAAATTTTCCAGCAGTTCGTCGATCATCGTTTCATGAACTGGCCACATTTCTATATATGACCAGCTTAAGTTTTTCAACTGGTAATTTTTCCAAATTCCATAACTAAACTAGAAAATGCATTTCCTGAGGAAAATGCGTGGGAATGCTGAATTGCTGAGCCCACACCAAAGCCATTCACCATAACCACTATACTATCTTTGGGACACACAGCTCCTTTCTCTGGGACACACAGCTCCTTTCTCTATCTGCAAAGTAGAGAGTATCCTGACTTCCTGGTCGCCCCTCCCCCTCAAGAGGTTCCCCCTCCCCCCCAGGTCAGTGAGGAGGACTTCACTGAGGTAAAGAAAGCTATTTAGGGAAAGAAATACCATTACAAATGCTTTTAATTCACATACCAAATACGTGAATAAGTCTTCAAACAAACCTTAATAAATCCACAACCGTACATGCGATCGATACAGCGACTTCACCGTTTGAAAGACATGGCCCTTGTGAACACATCGATATGAAATTTATGTTGATAAACTTAAAAATGTGGCCATGTTAGCGATTTAGAAAAGAGTGTCTTTGTGTGTTTTGCAGAAACATTTTAAAGACGTTTTAACATGACGGTCAATGGGAGGAATTTTGGGGCTCTTGTCCTTTAATAGCTCCTGGAACTAAAAGTCAAATGCCTATCACAAAACCGATCACATTGCCTGGAACCAGACAAAAATACCTACGTTTTGATATATATATATTGTGTATGACAAGTAGATCTTGTGGGCGTGAGAGCAATTTGTTCCCCCTTTTTTTAAAGATAATTATTTTTTTCAATGATCTGCACTGTAATGATCACATGACACACTGTAAAGCAGCTCCATAGGAACACATTATAAGCGATAACATTTTCTGAAAAAAACACTAAACGTAAATTGCTTTTTCACAAAAACCGTAAAAGATATCAATCCGAAAAGTCGTAGCCGGATAGCTGAATATTTTGTGACTGTTTTAAAGTTTGTTTGGTGTCTGTAAGTGAAAGTATGAAGGAGCTGAAACTTTTGGCAGCACGTGAGCTTTGAAGCGGTAAAAAGGATGTTCTCATTGACTTCAATGTTAAAAAAAAGTGTCTAAAAGCTTATTATTTTAAAAAGTATAAATAGTACAAAAAAACTTGAAGTCCCATCGTTAGCTGAACAAGATGAACATTTTAAAAGTTGAATGGTCTCAATCGCTGAAAGTATGCAGAAGTTACGCAGAGCCAAAAAACTTACGGAATAAAGGATAAAAAGAATAATAAACTAATATCAATACTGGGAATGCTTATTAAAGCATTCCCACTAATAAATGTACAGATATCAATACTGGGAATGCTTATTAAAGCATTCCCACTAATAATTGAAAACAATGTACTCCACGTGTTATTATTCTTAAACGGGGATTAATGACATAAAAGTAAACGTGTAATAACCCAACCCCACTAAATATAACTTATTACTTTAAAGTTTTTTTTTTTTTAAATAACAAACATGTTATACTTCCCTCCTCTGTGCAGTTGTTTTTTCAGAGCAGGCTGGATCCTCCTCTTCTCGGGTCCCTCTTTGCTGCTCCTAGTCCCTCCCTCCCTCCTTTGAGTGCCCCTCAAATGGCGCCCCTGCTGTGTCGCAGCAAATCAGGAGGAGTGTACTGGATGGATTGCATTAAGATAAAAAGTCTGACTTTACAACTCCTTAAAGATAGACATGTGCTGGGTAGGGATGAGCTTCGCATTCGACTCAAACCCATGTTCGAATCGAACATTGCCTGTTCGATTGTTCGTCGAACAAAACGGGTCGTTCGCGCCAAATTCGAGTGACGCGCCACGACCCATAATTCACTGCGGCATTGCGCGCTGATTGGCCAAGCATGCACTATGACCCGCATGCTTGGCCAATCACAGCGCGCAAAAAACGGAGAGCCATAATTGGCCAAAGCCAGGGTGGCTTTGGCCAATTATGGCTCAGGGCTTTAGCACACGCCCCACACTATAAAAGGCCGCCTGATGGGCGGCCTCGTGTAGTGTGTTCCAGCGCTGGTTAAAGATCAGACAGAAGACAGGTTATATTTTTTTTTTTCTAGCTAGATAGAGCAGGCAGCCTAGTCAGTTAAATTTACAGTGTGTAGAGGATATATATACATCCCAGGAGTTGTACATATATTTATACACTGTATAGTATAATTAGATTAGTCCTTCCAAATCTCTCAGGCAGTTGGTTGTGCTAGCTGCAGTGTTTTCACTCACGTGTTGTATTGCCCTTGTGCTCAGTGCACCTAAACCCATTTGGTTTATAGTGCAGGTGTGCTAATCACTGTGCACCTAGACCCGTTTGGCTTATAGTGCAGGTGTGCTAACTAAGTACTTTGCACCTAAACACACGTGGTTTATAGTGCAAGTGTGCTAATTACTTTGCACCTAAAGCTACGAGGTGTGTGTACTGACTTTGTCCTCTACAGGCCATTATGTCTGGAAGGACAACAAAGAGAGGCAGAGAGTCACGAGGGCAAGCAGGCTCTGCATCTAGAGGCAACAGTGCTGGTGGTGGACACGGTGCATCTTCTTCAGCACGTGGCCGTTGCACACGCTTGTCCTACTTTTCGGGAGCTGGCCGTGTTGAGCTTCAACATGCAGACAAATTGGTAGAGTGGATGACCAAGCCATCCTCATACTCTCTCACCCAGGCTCAGGGTACTTTGTCTGGCAAATTGGCTGCCAAGGCATCCTCTTCCCTCTGCTTAATGGCATCACTTACTCCTTCCCTAGTCCCACCATGTCCTCCTGCGGAGTCCCCCGAACTGTTTCAACACAGTGTTGGGTACATGCTGCATGAAGATGCGCAGCGTTTTGAAGGCTCCAATGATGGAACACAGATAGAGGAAGGCAGTAATGTGAGCCCAGAGAGAGGGGGTGCCCGAGAGGGACAGCAATCTGGCAGTCATGTTCTCCCAGGTGCAGCATACTGCCAGGTTTTCGACAGTGATGAGGGAGGGGATGATGAGGTCACTGACTCTACGTGGGTGCCTGAGAGGAGGAGGAGGCACAGGCACATCTCCAAAGAGGCAGGATGCCCTCCAGGGCACAGCTTAAGGGCAGCACACCAACTGCATTACATCGCAGAGCTACGCCTGTGCAGGGCGCTGCTGTGTCTCAGCGTTACTGTAAAAGTTCTTTGGTGTGGGCCTTTTTTGAGACATGTGCATCAGATGTCTCAAGCGTATCTCGCGTGGCCAAAACATCACCCGCTTGGGCAACACATGCTTGACCAGACATACAGTATAACATCAACAAAGTCCGCGCTCGTGGTCGTGGATATCCACAATGTAAAATAACCCAAATAATGTTGAGAGAAAAATATAGGAAACTGAATTATTGGGAAAAACAATCCTTTTATTATTAGAGATCAACTTTAGCACTGTAATGAACAGTCCATGTGCAATGGTATAACAGGCTAATTTATATACATCTGATGTAGTGTTCGCCACCAGCAGATTCATGGGGTCAGAGCTCACGGATTCAGTCACCATGCCATCAACAAATGGAACACACAGTACCTTTAGGGGCAGATGGAAGAGAGGCGATGGTAAAGAGATGGTCGTCACACCATCAACAGGGACCTGACCTCGGGTGATCCGCGTAGCCTCAAAGTGTCACCGCAGGATGGTAGGAACAGGATCCTCCAGCGAATCCAACAGCCGGGGACACGGCGCGATGAGGTCTGTGAAAACGGGCGCTTGTTCCGTAAGAGCGCGCTGACGTCACACGTCTGGGACGCCGCTCAGCAATCGAAACAGTCAAACAAGGATGTGATAGGTGCCCTCTGGTGGGGAATTCGTAGAGTGCACGCTCCCATACACTGTGATGGAAAACTGCCAGCGGAAAAAAGCTTTAAAATGAAGTTGATAATAGCAAAATTTAAAATTTGGATGGAATTTCCATAAGTGGGGGGGATAGGTATATGTCTTGACGACGCGTTTCGCGCTTCAAAGCGCTTTTTCAAAGTCAAGTGTACATGGCAAAAGCCTAGATTAAATAGTCTAAAATAGGGGAGGGGTAATAATGGGAGGAAAAGGAAATGAATAAAACTGGGCATGTTAAAAGAAACCAAGAGCTTTAACCCCTTCCAGGCAAAAAACTCATAAGATTATACGTATATAAATAAATAAAAATAATAAGTAAACTAAACACAATAAACAAAAATTATATATATATATAGAACTATATATTAGCAATGCTATTACATACATAGTAATGAAAATAAATCATAATAAGGATAATAGGAACCATATAGCAGAGTCATGCCATCTAGTGGAATATTAAGATACTAGTATAAACTGCATATAGTTGTAAACATATTATTAGACCAGGAGAAATGTGTTCCACTAGAGAATATACTCTGTGTGTACAAAGAGCGCAAACTAAATGAGGGTACTGGTCTCAATTTCTTCGTTTAACCCCTTCCGGGTACCATTATTTCCGCAGCACTGGACTATTTACCTCATACCCCACAAGTCTTAATTTTGACATTTGGGTCATGATTTTTCTCATTGAGCGCTAGTGAATTTTTTGTGTAACAAACATACAGCATGTCGACCTGCCATGCAGTTCGTTGGCAAGCATACCTGAAAGACCCACACCAAAGAACAAAGTGGACCTCCCCTTGCCCCTCATCAGCTGGGATCTCCAACCCCACTATACCCTCAGTCCTCTCTGAAGCCTGCACTGATAGGACTGAAGGTGTAGAATTAGGTGTGTCACAACCTAGTAGTACATGCAGGCAATCTACTATCGGTACACCGATGTCAGATTGTACCAGCCAAATTTCCCTGCCCCAGCTGCTGTAGTGCCGAAAGAAGTACTCTCCCAGCCATCCACATGCCCAGCGGTTGAATGCTAGCTTAGCGAAATTGCTAGCACTTCAACTGCTGCCTTTTCAGTTGGTAGATTCTGCTCCCTTCCGTGAGTTTGTGGAATGTGCGGTACCTCAGTGGCAAGTTCCCAAACGCCACTTTTTCTCACGGAAGGCGATCCCGGCTCTCTACCGCCCTGTGGAAGGCAATGTCCATGCCTCGCCGGACAAGGCGGTCAGTGGTAAGGTGCATATCATTGCTGAATCATGGTCCAGCAGGCATGGACAGGGACGTTACCTCTCTTTCACAGCGCATTGGGTGACTCTGCTGGCAGCTGGGAAGGACGCAGGGCAAGGTACAGTAGTGTTGGAGGTTGTTCCTCCACCACGCCTCCAAAACACTACTACTGGTTGTGACACGCCTCTCTCCTCCACCCCCTTCTCTTCTTCAGTAACGCCCCTGTCGTTCTATGTAACGACCCTGTCCTTCCTTCTAGTAGAACGAGCGATGTTGCATCGAATCCTCGCATCTGCGCTCCGTTCTGTGAGACCTCCGCGTCACTTCCGGTGCGCGGACGTCTGCGCTCCACGCTGGAACGCGGAAGCGCGTCTTGGCGTTCCCCGACTCCTTCCCTCGCTCTGGGGCTATTTAAACCCTCAGAGATGGCGGCAGGGTGTTCAACGAAAATAGTGGAACGCCTGCCGCCACCTGAGAACCTGGACCAAGCCTCCTGCTCCAAACACCTGGGATCCTGGCAGATTCGGACACCACGGCACCCTATTGCTCCAGGGACCATACCCGCAGCTAAAGCAACCTCTGAGTCACCTGCACACTAGCAACCACCTTATGGGTCAGCATCTTCCTTTAGCTTCACTCCTGGATGATCCCAAACAAGCCTCCATTACCAAAGCACCGGATCTTCTCAGCATAACCGCAAGTATCCTGTCAGAATAACAGCATGCAGTAATGTCTATTTTCTGTGCTGATTAATGAATGGGACTTTAATGGCTTGTCTTACCTTCTTGCATACTAAAGTTGCTCACCATGATCTGAACCCAGTGTATTTGAATCAAGAGCTTAACGTGGTGAAGATCTACTAATTGTGCTAGATGTTACCCCACTCAGTATTATAGTATTATGTTCAAGTGACTCTTTATATACTCAGTGCTTATGAAGTAATAAGCATCTTCAAACACCTGTTTGTTTCTCAATAGAGGTTGTGATGACTTGACCCCAAACTTTCAGCATATAATTGAGAGAACTGGTGGATCATACCTGAGAAGCCGCTGCAGCTGAGATCCAGAGTCCTAACATCTTCTTCCTCTGTGGCCTCTTCCTGTGCTGATGTGTCCTCGGAACCAGCCGTGCTCCTTAGGCGTACATAGGGCTACGCAGGAATGCAGGCAAAGAGATGCCATGCGGTGCTACAGCTGGTGTGCTTGGGAGGCAGGAGCCACACTGGGGCAGAGGTTCTGTCAGCTCTGCAGGGGCAGGCTCAGAGGTGGTTGACGCCACGCCAGCTTAAGCCAGGAATGGCACCAACCTCCTCTCTGCCCTGCGACAGAGACAACTGGCCCATGTGCCCTGTTTTGCTCATATCCTGAATTTGGTGGTGCAGCCGTTCTTGGGCAGGTACCCGGGCTTACAGGATGTCCTGAAGCAGGCCAGGAAAGTCTGTGTGCATTTCTGAAGGTCATATAATGCCAGTGCTCAGCTGACAGACCTCCAAAGGGAATACAACCTGCTCAAGAACCGCCTAATCTGTGATATGCCCACCAGATGGAACTTTACATTGACCATGCTGCAGCGGCTGCACACGCAGCAGAGGGCCATCAATGAGTACCTGTGCCAATATGGCAGCAGAACTGGGTCAGGAGAGCTTGTTTTTTTTTCCCCACACCAGTGGGCCTTGATCAGGGATGCATGCACTGTCCTGTCACCATTTGAGGAGGCCACAAGGATGGTGAGCAGTGACAGTGCATGCATCAGTGAGACTGTCCCTCTTATTCACATGTTGGAGCACACGCTACGTGGAATAATGGACAGGGCCCTTGAGGCAGAACAGAGGGAAGAAGAGGTGGACTTCCTTACCTCTCAAGGCCCCCATTATCCAGCAAGTGGTCCTGCTTGCCCGCATAGCACACAGGAAGAGGAGGAGGAGGATGATTGTATCATCAGCATGGAGGTGGAGCCTACCACTCAGCATCAGCAGTCTTAAAGGGATCATTTACAATCCCAAGGAACCCATGGACTTTTACGTGGCTGGGATGAGGTGGCTGCGGATCCTGACGTCCTCAGTGACCCAGAGGACTGTGCCCCAAATGCCTCAGCAAACCTATGCTGCATGGCCTCTTTGATCCTGCAAATTCCTGCGTAAGGATCCTCATATTCGTGGTATCAAGGAGAGGGATCATTACTGGCTGGCAACTCTCCTTGATCCACGTTACAAGAGTAAGGTTGCGGACCTTATCTTGCCATCGCAGAGGGAGCAGAAGATGAAACATCTTTGGGAGGTCTTGCAGAAAGGTCTGTGCAACGCGTTGGAAGATAAAAAGCCGCGCCAAAAAATATAATATAAAATATAATATAAAATAAAAATAAAATAACTCAATACAACCAAAATGTTAGGATTGAGCCCAAAAAGTCTATAGAAACCAACAAATGCATTAAGTGTTGGTAAAGCTGATTGACACTGTTCCTTGAACTGCAGGTGAAGACTCCATAGAGGCTAGCACATTAAAATTAAACTTCTGAAGCTCCAAACCACCAGGTGACATGCATACAATCAGTGTCAGCCCTCCACCGCGATAGTAAGCAGCTTACCAGATGGCAAGCTTTTCAGACGTTTGGCTATAGCCCAGCCACGGCCTTTTTCACAGATATATGGTGTGGACATTGATTAAAAAATAGTAAAAATTCACGGATGCCTTTTGGGGATTCTATGCCCCCTAAGGGGCTCTTGTTTTTTGATTGACGGTTTTTTCTAGTGCCATTTAGGCCTAAAGGTCGTTTTTTTTTTTTTAGCATCAATGGCATCTTAGTTGTTGCCTAACACTTTATTTAATGATCTAATTTTGCTTTTAATTATTGGCATTTAGATCAAAGTTTTGCAACAACAAACCTACAGTCCTTGTCTTGTTTGCACCGCCTGTATACTGCTGTTCAAAGTATATAGGGCCAAAGGGGCTTGTAATGACCTAGGGGGAGGGGGGCGGGGAAACCCATGCTATTTTTCTCAGTGATTTTCATCCATATTGCAGGGACCAAACATTACATTAAAGCCGCAGTCATAAATTACTTTTTTTCTTATAGTAATCTTATTTTGTGCAGGGACAGTTCTAAACACGTACCACTACTATAGACACCCAGCAGGTACGATATTTAAAGGAATTTTTTTTTTTTTTCACTTTAAGCATCATTAAAATCGCTGCTCCAGAAAAAGACAGTTTTTAAAACTTTTTTTTCCCATTGATACATGTTCCATGGGGAAAGACCTGGGTCCCCAAACCCCCTTTTTCCAACAATAACTTGTGCATTGGGCTTTAAAATGAGCACTTTTGAATTCGAACATTCGAGTCCCATAGACGTCAATGGGGTTCGATACGTTCACGCGAACGTTAGGTCTGTTCGAAGGTTCTGGTGCGAACCGAACATGGGGGTGTTCGGCTCATCCCTAGTGCTGAGGTTTCCATAGACAAAAGCTACAATTATCTCTAAAAATTTCAGCAGCTTTGTTTACAGTGTGAACAAGTTAAAAGAGAGGACGTGGGGGCGTGTCCTGGCTATGGAGGAGTGAGGACGTGTGTGTCTGCTGCTCCGTTCCACCGCCGCACATTATCACAGCTAAGAGAGTGAAATCTCCGCCGAACACCTCCTAGGATGTCACACAAGAACCGGGCATCCTCGCAGCCCCCCCGGGCAGACCGCACAAAGCAGGGACAGCTGGATTCCTTCCTCACGGAGCCAAATAGGAGCGGCCGCGAGACCTCCAAGATGGCGCCGGCCGGGAAATCACAGCACGCAGCGCAGGCTTCACAGGCTGCCACGTCTCGATCCCAGCTACAGACATGCTCACCTGTGCCTTCCCCGTCGCTGGTGAGTGACCCGACGGCCCCGATTTCCCCGAGCTCGCCCTCCTCACTACTGGGCCTGTCAGAGGGGCCTGACCCTCTGGAAGACGCGGACATCAGACGCCATATTTGGGCCCTCCCTACCAAAGCAGATTTGGAGCGCTTTGCGGATCGGGTCGAGAGGGCCCTGAAGGAAGACGTGGCCCAGCTCAAGGCTGACACTACCCACCTAGGTAACAGGGTGGAAACCCTGGAACAAAAGCTGGAGGATGTGCTCCCAGTCATCTCCCAACTACAAGAAACATGCTCCGCTCAAAGTCACCAGATAGAGGCCCTGTTGTGCCATTTAGATGACATGGAGAATCGCAGTCGCAGGGCGAATATCCGGATACGGGGCCTGCCTGAAGCGACAAGCGCCAGAGACATTGTTCCTACCCTGGAGGACATATTTAAGGATATCTTGGGCCTGCCTGCCACTGCTGTGGTGGAAATTGACCGCGCGCACAGAGCTCTCAAGCCCCCGTCCCAAGATGTGAATAACCCGCGCGATGTCATATGCAAACTCCATAAATATACGCTTAAGGACCGTATCATGCAAAAAATGCGGGGTAAATCCCACTATGATTTTGACGGTGCGCACTTGTCCTTTTACCAAGACATTTCCAGACGCACTCTCATGCAGCGACGGTTGCTGCGGCCTCTCCTGGTAGCCCTACAAGAAGCAGGCCTGTCATACCGATGGGGTTTCCCCTTTTATCTGCAGGCCACTAAAGAAGGCAGAACTGTGACCCTTCGCACGAAAGATGACCTACCGCACTTCTTATCTTCCCTCGACCTGGACCCGGTGGACTTCCCAGACTGGAGGACCTCTTCGGCTCTCCCCACTATCTCCCTTCCACCCTCAGGTCCTTGGCAGACAGCCAAGCGCAGGAACCGCAGAAGAGGACGTGGTCAGCGCATCTCTGAATCCTCACAGGGCCCTGATCCGGTTGGAGACTGAAGAACTTTTGGACATAGGCTCACTATGCAGCTTCTTCCTCCCCTTCTCTTTTTTATTTTTACATCTCCGGCTGGAGATGCTGGAAGAATCCTGACATTGGCACGCTGACGCCCGCCTACCACAGGCCTGGCGGTGCTTGTGCCCTTTGTACCTGCTTCACTAGTGATTTTACGGCTCCCTGCCCCTCTCACCCTCACCACCCCAAGTCTGACGCGGTGGACGATGGCGGATGCCCCCCCTCTCCCTCTTTCCATGTTGGCCACGTTCCCCCAGTAGGCCACCCTCTCATTTTGGGTACTGATCCCCATTGGGATCTTGGACTGGGGTCCGAGCCCCCCCTCCGTAAGGACTGGGGTCCCGGACAGGGTCCATAGTGATTCCGTTAGACTGTTTGGCCTAGGCCATCTTGTCATGTTTCCTATGTCTTTACGTTTTTTTGATGCTTGTTTTTTTATCTCCCTCCTATCTCTTTTCTATGCCCCCCTTTTTTCCTCTTCTCCCTCCCCCTTCCCTCGTCTTGCCCCCCTCTCTCTTCTTCCTAGGTGCGTCTTACTGCTCTGCCTTCCACACCGGGCGCCTCGCAATGATCAGCAACTCCATTCTCTCCGACTCTACCTATGGCCACCCTGCAGGTAAGCTCCTATAATGTTCGAGGCTTGTGCTCTCCTCACAAACGTAGCAAGCTTTGGGGGGAGTTGAAGCGGCTGAAGGCACAGGTGGTGTTCCTACAGGAGACCCACTTCACGCCACGGTCGCTACCCAAGCTCCCTAAACATCTTTTTAGCCAGTGGTTTCTTAGCACGTCTCCGACCCCTAAGTCCAGGGGTACAGCTATTGCCATACACCGGTCGTGCCCTTTTCAACCCACTGATACCCTGATTGACCCTTTAGGTCGCTATGTGTTCTTAAAGGGCTCCCTAGCGGGACATATATACACGTTAGCGTCCATCTACGCCCCTAACACAAATCAGTTGGGTTTCCTTGATTCTACATTGGAACGATTGGGGGAATTTAGAGAGGGCTTCCTGATCTTGGGGGGAGACTTCAATGTCAGCCCTGACCCCTTGCTGGACACGTCCCACGCTAGACCAACGCATTCTCATGCGTTCCTTAAGCATTTTCGCAAATCCCTTCAGTCCCTCCTGCTGACAGACAGTTGGCGCTTGCTACACCCCACTGACCGTGACTTTAGCTACTATTCCAAGGTACACGACGTTTATACCCGCATAGACCACTTATATGTGGACCGGAACACACTGGAACTCCTGCAATCTGCCTCTATAGGCTCGATCACCATCTCAGATCACGCGCCGATTTCTGTCGTCCTTGCTCTTCCCTCGGGATCGCGACGCTCCTGGACATGGCGGCTCAATGATAACTTATTAGACGATACGGGGGTGGCGGGCGAAGTCTCGGGTACCTTGTCCCATTACTTCTCTGAAAACTCTACAGGAGATGTGAGTGAGGGCACGTTGTGGGAGGCCCATAAGGCCGTGGTTAGAGGGGCATTGATCTCTCAGGGGTCCCGGTTGAAGCGGGAACGCATGGCGGACTTTCACAGGGTGTACACCGCCCTCCAGAAGGCTGAACTCCACCATAAGGCGACGGGGGGACCAGAGGCACTGAGTAACTTGACTGAGCTGCGGGAATTGCTCCTGCGCCTTTTGGACAGACAGACGCACAAACGATTCCGCTACATGTCCCATAAGTTCTATGAACATGGGAATAAATGCGGGCGCATGCTAGCGCGAGCGCTGCGAGCTCGGACTGCGCAGATGCATGTCCACAAGCTGTATTCCCCTTCGGGGGAGCCGACGGTGCTGTCCTCTAAAATTGCCGCGGGCTTTCGGGACTACTACGCCACTTTATACAACTTGAACTCTGGACTCCCCCCCTCGGCGTGGGACACCAAGCGTCAGGCGATTCGAGACTACTTGACCTCGTCGGGTCTCCCTTCACTCACGGACGATCAGTCTTCAATCTTAGAACAACCAATTACCCTGTCTGAGCTCAGACTGACAGTTAAGTCTCTACCCAATGGGAAGAGCCCGGGCCCGGATGGGTTCACTAAGGCCTACTATGCGACATTTCTCTCCCATTTAGAGGCACCCTTGTTGAGTTACTTCAACTCTATAGCAGAGGGCAAAACAATTCCCCCGGAAGCTTTATTAGCTCACATCACGGTAATTCCGAAAGAGGGCAAGGACCCAGCCGCTCCACAGAGTTACCGCCCTATTTCGCTCCTCAACCTGGACGTGAAGATACTAGCAAAAATTTTGGCTAATAGGCTCAAACATCTGTTGCCCGGACTTGTGCACCTTGATCAGACGGGCTTTATTCCAGGTAGGGAAGCCAGAGACAACTCCCTGAGAGCGATTCAGCTTATACACTGGGCCCGCTCCCGCACAGACCCCCAGCCCTACCTTATCTTATCAACCGATGCCGAAAAGGCATTTGACCGGGTTGATTGGTCATACATGCAGGAGGTGCTTAGCCATTTAGGCCTGGGACCCCGCATGTATGCTTCTGTCTTAGCTCTTTACTCTGATCCATGTGCACAAGTGAAGGTGAACGGTACCCTTTCTTCCCGCTTCCCCATCAGGAACGGCACGAGGCAGGGCTGTCCTCTCTCACCCCTCCTTTTTGCTCTGGTGCTAGAGCCTTTGCTCCGCACTGTTAGAGCAAGCGGTGATATTAAGGGTCTGCAGGTCGGGAATGTGGAGCATAAGCTTTCGGCTTATGCTGATGATGTCCTTTTCCACCTAGAGAACCCCCTGATCTCGTTGCCGAATCTGTTGAAGGAACTTAAACACTTCGGAACCCTATCCAACTTTAAAATAAATTATGGGAAATCTGAGATCCTCCCCGTTAACTTGTCACCGGATCTAGCGAAGAGACTTAAGGACGCCTTCCCATTTTCATGGGCTAAGACATCTCTGCGCTATCTAGGCGTACAGCTCACAGATAGATATGACGCCCTATACAATGCCAACTTCCCCCCCCTGCTAGCCGCAATTAAGGCGGACCTTTCCCAGTGGACTCGCACTGCCTTCACCTGGCTGGGCCGGGTGAACGTGGTGAAAATGAACGTTTTGCCCCGCATCCTTTTTTATTTTCAGATGCTTCCGATTCGATTGCCCAGGCCGTTCTTCGACCGCCTCTCTAGCATGCTAACTGAGTTCGTTTGGAATGCACGTAAGCCCCGAATAGCTCTTAAGATGCTGAAACGCTCTAAGGCAGAGGGGGGATTGGGATTCCCTGACGTTAGGCGATATTACAGAGCGGTGGCTCTTCAGAGGATACTCAATTGGCGTTTCCATACTCACTCGAAACTCTGGGTGTCACTGGAGAAATGTCTTGCGGGACGGAACCTATCATACGCACCATGGTTACAGCGGGAACACAGGGGACTTTCAGAGACGACTTCCCCATTGACGAAGCATGTACTTGCGGTCTGGGACAGAATGAATGTTGCGCTTCAATTGTCTCCCCCTGTGTCGCCGCTGGCCCCATTGGGTGGCTTTCTTTGGTTCCCTCCGGGAGAACAAATAGCCTTTTTTGAACCATGGTTGGATGATGGAAACGCCAGTTGCGGGAAACTTATAAAAGATGGTAAACTCCTAGCTTATGAGGCCCTCCCTACGGGACGACACGGCCCACGGATGAATTTTTGGCGCTATAGGCAGCTGCACCACTTTTTTGGGAAACAGGGCCATAGGATCAGGGACCCCTCCTCTCTTACCCCGTTTGAAAGTCTTTTTGCTAGTGAGGATCCTACCCCCCACTTGGTATCGGAGCTGTACCGCCTGCTGGGGTCTGCTGCCCCTCTGCCTACACCTGCTTATATACGGAGATGGGAGAGGGATCTGGATCAGGTCCTGACGGAAACACAATTGACCCATCTCTACCGCCTCACTCATACCTCATCGGTAGACTCTAAAACCCAAGAGACAAATTTTAAAATTTTGTCTCGCTGGTATCGGGTGCCGGCAGACATGGCATGCATTTACCCTACTGAATCCGGGTTGTGCTGGCGCGGGTGTGGGCACAGGGGCACGCTCTTCCATGTTTGGTGGGACTGCCCCTTGATTGTACCCTTCTGGGCAGACGTTAAAGATCAGATACTGATAATCACGGGAATTGATATCCCCCTCTCTCCGGTGCACTTCCTTCTCCATGTCCCGACAGTCCCTCTAAGTCAGTATAAGAAAAGTGTTATACCACATCTACTTAACGCAGCCAGGCGGCTGCTTCCAATTTACTGGAAGCAGTCCAAAGTCCCTGGTCGTGAGGACTGGACGCGGGTGGTGAGTGCCATCGGAGAGGCTGAGAGGTGGGTGGCGACCTGCCGCGACCGTAGCGAACAGCATACGGCCATTTGGGCGCCGTGGACGGATTACGTCTCGGACCCTAACTTAGTTCCCAGTAGCCTAGATGTCGCCCTGCTGGAACTTGCGGAGCCCTCCCTTAAGACCCGCAGGCTGCAGGCTCTCGCTGGTGGAGAGGATGAGCCCCTTGCTAGTTAGATAAGGACGTGGCCGGTCGATGATGGAACTTTGGCCTGGAGTGATGCGCCCGGTGTGGAAGTGGATGTGCCCTTCGCTAGCTTTTGAGGTACGCACTGCTCCTCTTTCCCCCCTTTCTTATCCCCCCTTCCCCTTCCCCCCCTTTTTTTTTTTTTTTTTTTTTTCCTTCCTTCCTTCCTTTTTTCTTTTTTCCTTCTTTCCTTCTTTTCCCTACCCCCTCTCATCCTCTCCCCCTCTTCGCTCTCTCTACGCCTCTCATTTACTACTCAGTTTCTGGGGCTTCTCCCTCTTTCCCTCTCTCTTACCCTTCAGTTTTATCTCTTTTCTTAATTTCTGTGATATTTGCCAGTGGGACTTTTATGCCTGTGTATGTTAGACACGCTGAGAGGTTAACCGTAAACCGCTACTGGACCGTGACTGATATCACGGCCCCGCCTAAGTGCCTTGGCTGGCCCCATGGCCCTGGCCCTCTGGCTCACCCGGGGGCGGTGGGTGGTAGTTGGAGGCCTCAGTGCCCCCCCCCTCCGCCCTGGGTGTGGGCGCGGATCCGGGTCCGGGCCTTGCGGCCTCTTAGTCCCCCTATTGTTTCTAGCTTCTTGCAATGGCACATACTTGAACTCCCTGCCTGGCTCATCCCCGGGTTCGGGGGGTTCGGCGGATACCTTAGCTTTTTTCCTCTGAGGCTCCGTTCTGTTGTTGTTTGCCTCCGTGCCCTCTTAGAAGGCCGCCCACCTGGCTACCTTGCCGCCCTGGGGCTGACGCGGCTGCCGACGCCCTCTTGGGTGGCGGCCGCCGTGGTGGTCCCCGGGCTTACAATTGCGTTTAATAAAGATGATGATAGATGCATATAAGTTATAATTTGTCCGAGGTAAACCTTGGCTGTTTGACGGTCCTGCGAGGCCAGATTGTGATATGTAACAACCCCGTTGGACGTGCCTGTCCTATACCTTATATACCTCCCTTCCCCCCCCCCTCTTTATTTTCTGTTCCCTTTATTCCTTCAATAAATACTGATTATACAAAAAAAAGAGAGGACGTAGTCGGCAGGATTTGAACCTGCGCGGGGAGACCCCAATGGATTTCTAGTCCATCGCCTTAACCACTCGGCCACGACTACCTGGCTGAGAGTGCCACAAGGAGCCTGCTTCTGAAAATATGGGCCACAAACGGTATATATGCTTTTATTATATCTTTTTATGTGACAACACTGAAGAAATTACACTTTGCTGCAATGTAAAGTAGTGAGTGTACAGCTTGTATAACAGTGTCAATTTTCTGTCCCCTCATAATAACTCAACACACAGCCATTAATGTCTAAACCACTGGCAACAAAAGTGAGTACACCCCTAAGTGAAAATGTACAAATTGCGTCCAAAGTGTCAATATTTTGTGTGGCCACCATTATTTTCCAGCACTGCCTTAACCCTCTTGGGCATGGAGTTCACCAGAGCTTCACAGGTTGCCACTGGAGTCCTCTTCCACTCCACCAAGACAGACATGGCGAGCAGTCAATCCTGCAGCCAGTAAAACACAGAACAGACCAAAATAATTACATGCATCTACACTGATTAAAGTGAGCAAGAACTACATTTATCAAACATAGCACCTTTCTAGGAAAGTGCTGCATAAGTTAAAGGACAAGTGTCGATCAAATGGAAATTTTCCAGCAGTTTGTCGATCATCGTTTCATGAACTGGCCACATTTCTATATATGACCAGCTTAAAGCGGATCTCCACCCAAAATTAAACATGATCGCATAAATAATAGTTCTCCTAAAGAATGCTGAAACCGATATTTTTAATTAATATAGTATTTACTGTACCATTCAACTGCATGGGCTACCCGTCTGCCTCCCTCTGTTTTTTTGTCGGGTTTCTCTTAGTTTCCTGTCCCGCGTAGTGTTTTCTGGGAGCTTGTGTCATATTCTGGGAGCTGGGTATCGTATTCTCCCCTGTTAGACAAAATATTGCGCGATTTCGAGGAAGTGACGCGCGATTGTGATGCGCAACACAGACGCCAAAGCTGCTGGTGCCCGTTGCTCGTGCGCATGCACGAGATCTAGCGGTGGATGCTGGGACATCAGCATCCACCACAACAAGGAAGTGCCGGGCTGTGGGCTTATGCCCAC